>NC_083280.1:50019889-50319889 GCF_963506605.1 Zootoca vivipara
CATTTTAACCTCATAACAACCCTATGTGAGGCAGTGACTGGCCCAAGGTCACTTAGTGAGCTTCATTGCTGAGTGAGGGCTTGAGATTTCATCTCCCAGGTCCTAGTTTGACACTCTAACCACTACACAACACGGGCTCTCTGACGACAAGAAAAATCAGATTGCGTATAAGAAAATACCAATCCTGTTTATTACAAAAGCTTCCTTAAGTGAGCTTATGAGCCATATTCGGACCTTACCACCAATCTCAAAGCCTGTGTGAGCAGGGGCAGAGGAAGGGGGGGTGCAGTGGGTGTGGGGCGCCCCGGGTGTCACCACTGAGGGTGGTGACAAAATGCCGGATGGCACTCACCGTGGAGCCTGCACCGTGGCTTCCTCCGTTGCTGTGTGTCAGTAAGTACTGGGGAAGGAACTTGTGTCACAGGCTGTTCAGAGCTTTGTACATTAGCTTTGTGCCTTGAATGGGGCCTGATAGCTCACAGGATCCCATCTCGCTATTTCACATAATAACCTGGAAGTGGCACTGTGCATCAGATGCAAATAGTTGCACCACTACTTCCCCTGCAGCAACAATTGTTTGAAATAAAAAATCGGAGGCTCTAGAACAGGCATCCCCAAACTTCGGCCCTCCAGATGTTTTGGACTACAATTCCCATCTCCCCCAACCACTGGTCCTGTTAGCTAGGGATCATGGGAGTTGTAGGCCAAAACATCTGGAGGGCCGCAGTTTGGGGATGCCTGCTCTAGAACATCTTGTAACAGATGAACTGGAACTACAGCAGATAGCTGGGGGGGTCCATCCGGATATACCTTGGAGATATTCAGGGATTTTGCACTTTTCTGCTCCCAGGGTTCAGGAATTTTCCTGAGATTTGGAGCCAGCTGGGACTGCCCGTCTCCTGAAACCTTAAAAATCTTCATTTTAAAAGCTATGCATTTCCGTTGTTCTGTTTGAGCAGCAATTAGTGCCTAGGACTTGGAAATAAAGCAGAGACGTCATTTGATTTTCATGTCGTTTGCTTAGATATTCTGCAAATGGTTGGAAATACACATTTGGACATGAAAACGAAACCTCATGGAATTTTTGGCTCTGCTCTATATTGAGCATATCAACACCGAGGAACATTGTCTTAACATTTGTTTTCATTTGGCCCCGAAGACCTAACTTATTTGGGGGGTAAGGTTCTTAAGGAGGCCACCAAAATGCACACAGGAACTCACACATCCACACTCTGGTCATTGACTTCATATGCGCAGCCAGTACTAGGAATTTTAAGTGCTGGAGAAAGTGAAAAGCAAAGGGGAATAGACATCTACGTCTAGCCACCTGGCTTTCTGTCTGTGTGGCTGGATCATCCTTTACACTTTACTTTATAGAACTTAAGTACCTACAGGAAAAAGCAAGTATTCCATTTCTTTCGAGGTCAGTTTTGAACTTCACTCCCTGCACAGTTGCCAAGACCAACTCTCTGAACTGCAATATGAGTTGAAGACTAGCCTGTTTTGGCTTTTTGTTAAATTGCAACTGCTTTTCCCCAAGATCTCTGAATCAGCTGCACCAACCTCTTTCTCCTCTGAATTTCTATTAACCAAATATCGGTTGTTTCAGTACAGATAGGAGGTTGCCAGCAAATGCAAATGCAGATCAAGGCCAGGTAACATTAACCTAAACCCCACATGCACACTGCGTGAACATCGTGTGGCACCAGACCAACCATGAAAAGAGTTTTGAACCAGATTAGACTGTTCAGAATACCATTGGGTATTAAAAAACTACATGACTGCCCTTCAAAGGCGTTAAAACCATGCAAGATAAAACAGGATACATTAACCTTATAGATAAGAGTACATGATTCGAGGATGTGGCCATCTTTTCTGTTGATTCCATAGTGCTATATAGCCGCTCTTAGGCAATTGAACGGGCTGTTTAATGTTCGTTATGAAGTGGCTGTGAGAAGGACAGACGCATTAGCCCTTTTACCGTCATCTACACTGATTGTTACTATGACTGTCTCATAAAAGTTCTAAATTGCTAGCAGGAACAAAGGAAGGAGATGTTGTGGATATAAACCATGTGCTCATCCCTGTGGCAATGTACCCTCACTGTCGGTTGATAACAGCAGTTACTTATTTTTCTTAGAATTCCACTTCTGTAGTATGAGGAGAGGGGAATTGAAGAACTAGTAAAGTATAAGCACACCTTCTAACAGTGGACTCAGGTAGTGAGTGACGGCAGAATTGTATCAGAGCTACAATTCCCAGAGTGCTTTAACAATCAGTCCCTCTTCCCAGGGATGTATAGCACAGAGGGTGCCTTAGTGAAGAGAAAGTACCACTGGCATCCATATGAAATGTGTATATATATGGCACACTGTAATGTATTCTGCAATGTCTAACAGTGCATTCCTATGCATGCCTACTCACTCCTAAGTCTCAATAAGCTAACAGTATGTGTGTATAATGCCGCAGCCTATATCACACAAATACTGCAAACCTTGGCACCCGAATCTGGAAGCATCAATGGAATTTCAGACCCTCCAAGTGTCCCTATTTTCCAAGGACAGTCCAGGATTTACAGAAGCCATCCTGGTTTCTGGTTCGATCCTGAAATGTCCTGCTTTTCTTTGGGACACCTTCTCGGTACTGGCACCCACCCTGTGGAACGCCCTCCCATCAGATGACTTTTAGAAGATATCTGAAAGCAGGGAAGTTTTTAATGTTTTTAATGTTTGATCTTTTACAGTGTTTTTAATGTTCTGTTGGAAGCCACCCAGAGTGGCTGGGGAAACCCAGCCAGATGAATGGGGTAATAATAATACAAATAATAATAATTTATTTTCATCAGATAAATGTTGGGGGGGGGTATGGAATTTACTGCAGAATAACTGTGTTTAGGATCCAGGTTCTAGTGGAGAGTATTCCTCCTTTAACATTATTGTTGGTTTCAGCTCAGTATTTGCAGTTTGTCTGTGGACATCTAGCTATGTCAAGGAATAATAAATTAACAATGCATAAGATCAGACACATTTAAACACATTTAAATCCCACTGGTTTCAGTGGTTACAGACATGGTTAACTCTATCCATAGAATCAGGAAGACTTTGGCAAGATTGTTGTCTGCATTATTTCCTTTAGGCCTCAACTTTGGTCAGATGGCCTTGTTTATCACTGGACCACCTGCTGAGGCTCCAATACTTTGGCCACCTCATGAGAAGAGAAGACTCCCTGGAAAAGACCCTGATGTTGGGAAAGATTGAGGGCACTAGGAGAAGGGGATGACAGAGGACGAGATGGTTGGACAGTGTTCTCGAAGCTACGAACATGAGTTTGACCAAACTGCGGGAGGCAGTGGAAGACAGGAGTGCCTGGCGTGCTCTGGTCCATGGGGTCACGAAGAGTTGGACACGACTAAATGACTAAACAACAACAACCTGCAACCAAGAGTTATGTTCTCTAAGGGCATTAGAAGGTTAGTTCATGAATGGAATCCAGGACCTTGTATAAAGCTGCAAGGCAATAGGAGGGAAATTACCGTAATCATAATAATGCAGAGGCTGAAGTGTTTGGCATTTATGTAGCTGGCTCTCAATTATCTTGGAAAATATGGGCCACTTTGTATTGTATAAAATGAATATACCATTCAGGTTTAATCTATAATGAATCAGCAACAAGAGATATAGTACTACAGTGTGTTCATGACTCTTTAACCTCCAGCAATGATGAAAGAAATATAAAATAAAGCGAAAAAGACCTCTACTCCATAGTAAAGAAAATGTTGTGGCTGTGATAGTCCTAGGATAAGTGGCTTTTGAGCACCGTTGGTAGACTTGAGAAAGCTTAGTGTTATTATCTACTTGTTTCACCCACCAACAATTGATGACCCAGGGTAATTTTATGTGTCTCACCTTTCCTTTCTATAATATGTCATTTTTGTACAAAAATCTATATGCCCATCCCATCTTTTTCAATCTTTAGAACAAAATGATATGCTAAGATGCATCACTAAAAATGTCATTGCTGGCAAGTAGAACAATGCATCTTATTGGATCTGCTAGAGAGAATATGCAAACTGTTATGTTATACAAGAGTTTTTGTCTTGTCTGAAGACAAGAGCATTGCACGGTAGAAGTGTGCAGAATACATGGCCCAATAAAGTTATCAGCTTGTCTCCTTTATTGAGAAACACATCTTTGAGAAACTCTTTTTCTTCTCATGGAGTTTCTGAAGGAGGTTTGAATCCAGATGTGTCTCTGCTTATTGTGTCTAAATCAGGGGTGGTGAACCCCAGGCCTTCCAGATGTTGTTGTATTCCAGCTCCCATCAGCCCCACTCAGAATGGGCAGGGATGAGCATAAAAGAGCTTCCTGGTTATGCATCAAGAACCTCTGATCTGCTGTGCTCAGGCTTGGTCATGATGTCGACACCTGGGTTGTCCTCCAGTGCTACTGGATCAATGAATCAGACTGGCCTCTCTTAGTCAGAATCCAGGCCGCTCAACATGGGGATCCCTGGTCTGATTAATCTGGAGGGGCCCTCATTGTTGGCTGATGTTCTGGGTGAAGATGCTGGCACTGTGGTCCTGAGTTCTGGCTTTGCCTCACAGCTGCATCCCGCCTGGCTTCTCCTCAGTTCTGGCACCTGCTTGTTCCCAGGCTCCACTTCCCAGCATATGCTTTGACTCTGAATCTCTGGCACAACTCCTGGATCCTGGCTCATTTCAGACCTCTGCTTGACTCTTGCCGGCAGACTTGTGCATGGGCAAGTCCCTGCTCAACAGATACCAAGCATCTGGGTACAGTAGATCCTGGTTATATCCTGGTGTGTGTACGTTTATGTGGTGATGTAAAATAAAATATGCAAATGAAACATATAACAGAAACAACGTATTTTTCCTTTCCAGAATAATATTTATGCACTTAATATTTTTTTATAAAAAAAAAATCTAAGTGGTGTACAACATAATAACAGTATCATTTTTTAAAAAAAAATGCAGCATAAAATCAGGAATAGAAAAGCACATAAAAACAGGAATTCAGGGAAAGATATGCTTTTACAAGATTGCTTTTACAAGAAACTGATGATTTCTGATTCATGTAATACATTTCTGACACACACTCCCTCTCTTTGTTTTCCTCTTTAAAAAATAAATAAACCAGTGCCTCAGCACACTCTTTATAAACTCTCTTCACACAAATATTTACTTTTACGGTTTAAGTTCCACCACACACACACACACACACACGTTGCGTGTTATCCAGGTCAGCATCCAGGCTTGAAGCAGGCTGTCACACAATCTAAGCTTATGAACAGGAGCCAAGTACTATTAACTGCCTAATTAATGGCAAGAAGGGTCTGTCACGTACCTTGAATACTCGATCAAGAGACAAAAAATGTGACCCTCCAAAAAACGGGATATCTCCCCTCTATCACACTCCCCAGACAACCTGTTTCCTTCCCACTCGCGAAACCCCTTTTCTCTGTCTTTCAGCAAGTGTGAAACAATTTTCTCTTTTCAAGAGCCTAGTGGCAAGGAGATTAATGAACCCTTAGCACAACACGGAGCACGACTGCCAAAGAAAATGTCTGAAATGCATTCAGCAGTCCCCACAGTGCACTGTGTGAGGGGCAATTATAGAAAACAAAAGCTGCAGAGCAGCCGAGTTAAGTTTCCTGCCGTCAGAGGGCTTGCATCAGGCCTGGGAAACTGCAAGAAGAAGAGGCAGTGACGGGGGTGGGAAGGGGTTGCTGTTTTATAAGCAAGGACGGGGTACGTTTTAGGACTTCCTATGGCTAGAGAGTCACCAAGCAGAAGTCATCTCCAGAGGCAGAAATGGAGATCCAGATTTTTCATAAGAAGCAGGATACAGGGGGATCCCCATCTATCAGGTGTTATTAATCCTCCATAGAATTGTTCTGTATTAAAGACTCAGGAAAACACTCCGTTGTTTGTTTGCTTTTTTAAAAAAGCAACTGCATAAGTCTTTGTGGGTCCGGCTTATTCTCTCAGTCTCTTAACACATTCTTGACTGGAACGCTAACTTCTTCAAATGCAAAACAGATGGACGAAATGTGGGACTTGGAGGTATTTGTTTTGGAACAATGTTATACATCAACAGCAATAGAGGAATTTCCAGCAGCTGGGACAGCCCTCTGAGACTATACAGTCTTCAACTCAAAAGAAAGCCCCAAAGAAAGATTTTATTTTATTTGCTATCTTGCTGTTCACAGTTTGCGGAATGGGGGCCTGTGAAGTGCAGCAAAGCTGCTGGTTGGTAAAGAGGACTCCTAAAGCGATGCACTAAATATCTTTAAAAACAACAACAACAACAACAACAACAACAACAACAACAACAACAACAGGGTGGGGATTTCTGGTTTGCAGTTAGGTCCAAGCTATCTGAAGGACCATATTCCCTCATACAAACCTGCCCAGGTTTTGAGATCCTTAGGGGAGGCCCTTCTCAGTCCCACTACCCTCACAATCCTGCTTGCTGGGGACATAGAAGAGGGCATTTTCAGTGGCTGCTCCCAGGCTCTGTAACTCCTTGCCTGGAGAAGCTAGACTGGTTCCCTCCTTGCTGTCCTTCCTCTGGCAGGTGAAGACCTTTTTGTTTCCAACAGGTTTTTGTAATTGACTGCTTTTAATGAAAGGGCTGGAGCCATGCGGTTGGTTGTATGCTGTAAACATACAGTGGTACCTCTGGTTGCGGACACGATCCATTCCAGAGTGCTGTTCGCACCCCGAAAAGTCCACAACCAGAGTGGCGCTTCTGCGCATGGGCGAAGCATGATAGAGCGCTTCTGCAAATGCGCAAACTGCGCAGAACACTTCTGCAAATGCGCGCGTGATGAAACCCGGAAATAAACACTTCTGGGGGTGCCAGGTTCTTAACCCGAAAAAACACAACATGAAGCATTCGCAAGAAGAGGTATGATTATTTTAAATAGGGTGCAAAGAATGGGGAAATGCCTCCCTCCACTCACAGATCTTCCTTCATCTTCTGTCTCCTCCTCCTCCTCCTCCTCCTCCTCCTCCTCCAGATGCTTTGTATTGGATTGTGCTTTAAGTGACTGAGCCTGCAAGCTTTCATGTATTTGACCCATAATCCAATTCTGAAATGACAAGCCTAAACACCTCGGCTACAATAGGATTTTTCTAAGCTCTACTAACAGTCCATGCAAATGATTTTTTTTAGGATGCAATGGACAAATACCTTTAAATTTGGTACTGGCAGTGGCATTTTAAAATTTATGCATGCAAACAGCAAACACCTCGATCATTTCTGCACATGTGTTGCACACTTGCTAAATGTATCATCTGAACACTCCTTATGGATTTGCTTGTTGTGTGGGTTGTCTTTAATACAGGCACATTTTTAAAAGGTAGTTTCGGCTTATTAATATGGTACTGGAAGGTAGGAACAAGTGAACCTCTCAAATTTGGTTTTTCTCAGTTTCTCATTTTTCCAATCTTAAATTCAATTATCCACATTTCCCCAGCAGTTTGCAAGATGTTGTTGTTTTAAAAAAGTTCCTGTGCAAATTCATCAGCATTACAGTGTGAATTTTTCCTCACACACACACATTTTTTTATAAAACAATTCTCTCTAATATAATGCATTTGTGCATGTTCTTTTCACAAATAAAAGCGGGATATCAAATCCAAACTCCTCCTCCTCCTCCTCCTCCTCCTCCTCCTCCTCCTCCTCCTCCTCCTCCTCCTTCTTTCACAAATATATGCGGTTTTATGTACACATTACCTAGTATGTGCATTTTTGCACTCTTTCCTTGGTTGGAGAACTGTGTTACAAAATTTGGAGTAGTGCAAATTTTGACGGATGGCTGCGCTGTGGTTCACTTATTGTTTCAGAAAGTGCAAATTATGTAGGTTCGCCTTTAAATGTGGACTGAATTTCTCCCTCATCCCTACTGGAAGATTTGTACCCTATTATCCCTAACAAAGCAACAATCTACCTATGGGAACTGATCAATACCTGTAAATCACCTTAATGTTACTTTTCAGTTTTCACATTCTACAGGAAACCACGTCCTTTTTTTTACAAACTGCTCAAGTGATTGTTAAGTTTGCAAACTTTCTTCACTGGAAGGGGTTATTATCAATATTCTTTGGCAAAGAACAACCTTTAAAAAACAAGCAAGCAAACAAAAACCGCTGTGATAGAAGCAAATGAATATATGTGCTGCAAGAGGGTCCTGTTGTAAGGCAACTGAGGGATCTTGTTGCTTATTGGCAACTCTCCTGAAAACACAAGGACATAGGGGGGTAGAGAAACCTGGGTTTTAAACATTGTGTAACTGAAGTTTGCTAAAAGCCACAACAATTTCCAAATCCAAAATGCCTTTTGGAAATAAAACCCCAACACTGGAATAACTCCTGTTGATACAAATGTGTGGAAGATTAGATAGGAACATTTTATCCATTTAAAATCAACAACTTGTACTTTAATAGTGTATCAGAGACTTTGCCCCATGTTTGTATATTTTTAAACCTTACAAAATGTAACTTCGAAAGCTATTTTGATAGTGGAGTTTTCCAGAGGAATAAAGAGAAAGGAACAGAACACCGTTTTGTATAGTCCATTAAGAACTAAAAAGTTCTGCCTGCCTTTGCCATTGTCACCATAGTTAGAATCCTTTCTTTTTCACATCCACCCCAACACCAACACAGGTGGCATTAGATAATTGGTTAGCTGGTGTCAGTGTATGTTACAATGCATATGCCCAGAAAGAAATAACCCCAAAATCAAAACAAAAAAGTATGCAATTTTTCATTTCCTGATGCTATGAATGAATGAATCTTTATTTGCGTCAGCCATCAGCCTTAGCAATAAAACGATGATACAATATACAAAGAATAGAAATAAAAAGTCAATTATATAAAATACATTTTGGGGCTATGTTTTATACCAGGCACGTCCAACTCCCATGAGACCGCGATCTACTCACTGTATAAAAATACAGGCAAAGTTGTTGAGCTTTTTTTTGGGGGGGGAAGCAAAGTTTTTTTGGGGGGGGGGATCGATCGCTAAGGATCTAGCGATAGACCGCAATCACCAATGGACGTCCCACAATCGCCTGGTAGATCATGATCAACTTGTTTGACATGCCTGTTTTATACCAGAACTTTCCAAACTGTGTGTCGCGGCACGTTAGTGTGTTGGCTGCAGTGTGTAGGTGTGTCGCACAAACGCTCTCCACACTCCTCCTGGAAAGGAATTAGTTTAACCTCTGGTTTGCTAGTAAAACTGAATTACTGTGTCGCGAAATGATGCATGTCCGAAATGTGTGTCACCAACTTGAAAAGTTTGGAAAGCTCTGTTTTATACTTTAGCAATCTCGTTGCTTCTTGTTGCCTATTTTGTTACATCTCCAGGAAACTATGCCTCTTTGGTTCAGGACATATAATTTAAATGCCGGTCCAAATGCTGGAAGGAGAGAAACTGAAAAAGATGCACACTTCTCAGATTTCAACCTGTTTACTTTTGAAGGACTAGATTGGATTAGTATGCGTGGTTCTTGAGAAACACCAAGAATCTTAAACACACACACACACACACACACACACACACACACACACACACATCATAAGATGGCTAGATTGGCCTCTACTAGAGCCAGGGCCTTTTCAGTACTGGCCCCAACCTGGTGGAACGCTCTTTCCCAGGAGACCAGGGCCCTGCGGGATTTGTCATCTTTCCGCAGGGCCTGCAAGACAGAGCTGTTCTGCCTGGCCTTTGGGTTAGACTCAGCCTGACCCCTGTGTTTTTCTCCCTCATGGCTTGGATTTATGGCCTACTTGAAATGAGGCTGCACGTTAAATTTTAATACTGTATTTTAATCTGTATTTTAACTAATTGTTTTTATGTTTTATTGTGGTTCTGTTGGTGTCAGCCACTTATGGCCTACTTGAAATGAGGCTGCACTTTAAATTTTAATACTGTATTTTAATCTGTATTTTAATTAATTGTTTTTATGTTTTATTGTGGTTCTGTTGGTGTCAGCCGCCCTGAGCCCGGTTTTTGACTGGGGAGGGCGGGGTATAAATAAAAATTTATTATTATTATTATTATTATTATTATCTAAAATGGTAAAGTGCTTTGTTTGTGATAGTAAACTGGATGACAAGCAGCAACATAATGAAAGACAATGACTGAATCAAAGGTATTCAATTCCTCCAGAATCTTGCAGAATCTCTCCAGAATCTTACCCCACAAGGCAATAGATTCTTTAAGGACTTGTCGCATAACAAACAAAACGAAACTCATTATGTTAAAGTCAGATACCAAGTTCAGGCAACTATGGGCTCACTTTACCAATCTGCCTACAAACATCTTGTGCTGCTGTTATTATAATGTTCATAAATGCTGATGGAGAGCAGCTGTTTGAGTGGTTTGTTGGGCTTAAGCAGTAGGAATAAATTAACGATTGCTTCATCTTAACTGTGTAGAAACTTGGCAGGTTAAAAAAAAAATCAATTTGTCATCAGAGATTTCCGTTAAGTCAATTATGATGGGAAGATGAGGAGTTCCACATCTTTTTATCAACAAAAGGAATAAATTATTTTGAGAGTAACAGTTTAGAACACTTGGCCCTTAAGTGTTTCTTAGCCGGGCAGGTAATGTATAGCTTTTAAATAACTTTGAAAGCACGTTTCCACCAAGAAATCTGAAGAGCGGTTCATACTGGCCTTGGCAATGAGAACATAACTATTTTTATTGTATGTCAGTCCTCAGCACACAAGCCCTATCATTTGATCAGAAAGAAGTGGATGTGCTATGTAATTGCATGCAAATGTTCTGAACCGAAGGCACTCATTGTACAACCCTGGAAAAAGATAATATTGTTTTTCAACAAGAGTTTCCAGAAATCTTCATTTCAGAGGCAGCAAGAGAAATGACTTCTCCAGCAAACACTTCTGTTTGAAGAAGACATCCTCTTCTGCAATAAAACTGAAAGTAGATCTTTAGAAACTTCCAGGAGTTGTGACCTCTCACAAAGCATAAACTAACCAGAATTTGAAAGCAGTTAATAATAATAAATGGAACGAATTTTGTTAGAACAGTGATTCTTCATCTGCTATTGCTAGATTTTCAGAATATGGCTATTATTTACACATTTACCAGGCCTGTTTAAAAGTAGGTCCATACATGTACAAAAAGCTCAAGAAAGGAGATCCCGACTAAACATCAGGAAGAACTTTCTGACGGTAAGGACTGTTCAGCATTGGAATGGTCTGTGGACTCTCCTTCATTGAAGGTTTTAAAGCAGAGATTGGCTGGCCATCTGTCATGGATGCTTTAGCTAGATGACACTTTGGGTCCCTTCTATGATTCTATGATACTAGACCACGGCATGCCTGCCAAGTTCCTCTCTAAAAAATAAGGGACCGGACCAGAAGTAGCATACCGGAAGTAGCGTGGTGGCCATTTTGGAACTGGGTATAGCAGCATCAAAAGTCGCTTCTGAGCATGCTCCGCCCAGTTCCAAAATGGCCACCGCGCCAGAATAAACCGGGGAAAAACAAAAAAAATCCGTTTTTTCAGCTGGAAAAATGGGGGTTTCCCGGGGAAAACGGGAGACTTGGCAGCTATGGACCACGGGCTGGGCAGTTTGAAGATGGAACCATGTCTGATTTCTACTGGAATCCAAGGTTGTGGCTATGGAAGAGGAAACAAGACCTTCTTAGTGTGTTAATGCTCTGGACCTCTCCATCGTAGGCTCAGGTTGTATATATGTGTAAATAAACCATATGTCATAAAGACACCACAGTCTCCACAGTCTCTCATTCTGAAGAAACTGAGCCCTGGGTAAATGTTTGGAACCCCCGGAATCTTGCACCAATCAGAGGTTGAGGTGGCATGCAACGTCAGCATGTAGGTAATTTCCTGCTCTTCGACTAGAGCACAACTGCAGTTATGAGTTAGATCAATCTGTGGGTGGGTCTGACATTGTGTGTGGGTGGTATTGTTTGCTGTCAGTGAACTTGCAATATTTACCTTAGATGGCCACTGTTTTTTTTTGTTAGCTCTGTTTCCTGACCTACCAGGCTCTGACTCCACTAGTGGAAGAGGCCTGGGGTGGTGGTGGGACTTGCAGCATCCCATTTTGGGGAAGCACCATCCACAGCAGCGTATAACAGCCAGCAAACAAAGCAAATAAGTTCCCTGTGGTGAAGCAAATAAGTATTTCTGGGAAGTCAGAGTGAAATGGAAATAGCTTCCTCCACAGAGCAGATGATGAGCTCAGAGATAACATGAATTTTAAAGCTTGAGTGCTTTCACTGAGTTTGTTCATTTACTGTCATAACTGATAAAAAGATGGATAATGCAAAGCATTTTTTTTTAAAAAAGAATAACCAAGCATGACTGCATTTACAGTTAATTTTTTTAAACAGGCATTTACAGTATTGGTTTGCTATAATAATAGCAGGAATAATCAGAGCTTTTCTTCAGCTGGAACTCAGTTCCGGCACCTCTCAGGTAGACACCATTGCCATTAAAAGAGAACAAGGGAGGCGTTCACAGTGGATTCCGGCACCTCTTTTTCTAGAAAAATAGCACGGGGAAGAAGAAGAAGAAGAAGAAGAAGAAGAAGAAGAAGAAGAAGAAGAAGAAGAAGAAGAAGAGGAGGAGGAGGAGATGGAAGAGGAAGAGGAAGAGGAAGAAGAAGAAGAAGTTGTTTTCATTTGGTGCCTTCAGTAGTACAGAATATGTTAATAGAATACCATCGACCACCCAAATGAGCTGTTTGATGATATCTATGTTGTGGTGAATATCTGGGCTGCACCTGGATGGAGGAGGGCAAGGGTAGGTCTAGTGGAAGTACCAAAATGGCTGCATTGGTGCATCCATGGAGCCACGATCTTGCCTTCTCTTGCCCCACCCCATCCATGTAAACTGTAGTGATTCTAGATTCAGGTAGGTAGCTGTGTTGGTCTGAAGCAGTCAATATAAAAAATAAAAATAAAAAATTGTCCAGGAGCACCTTAGAGACCAACTAAGTTTGTTCTGGATATAAGCTTTTGTGTGCATGCACACTTCTTCAGATGCCAGTAGTATCTATAGTGACTCTAGTGTTGGGATTGATCCACAACTCTGCCCCATTAAGCCACTCACTACTGGTACATTTTTGGGCAGGCAGTAGTCCCATTATTCAAAAACAACATCATTTCCATAGGATTTTCTTTCTTATGGTTGGTATTCTCTTCCCCCTGATCTGCAACTTTTCTCCACAGCCGTGTCTACCTTCCTTGTGAAACAAAGAAAAAAGAAAATATTATATGCACAAAGATTCAACAGCAATTATATTAGCAAACACGACGTTTCTTTGAGCAGCACAAAGCTCTGAGATCCCATGGAGAAAATGAAACAGCTACACCTTAAACGTATAATGGAAAGATATTATCAGGGATAGCTTGCCGTGGAAAGAAATAGGAAATGGCTGGACCTTCCATAGATATGGAAATAATCCCATAAGAAGGTGGGTACCTGTTTAGTGCTGCTGCATTTGGCCCACTAATCCCAATGTGTGGAATAAATATTGTGTCCTCCTGGAAGAAATCCTCTTTTACTATGTTCTTCTATTATCTTGCAAAACTAATGCTGACCATAGTGACATTTCTGATTGAGATATCTTTCCTTCAAACATTGCTATCAGTGTGTGAGTTGTTTCGTCTCCTTGTAGCAGTCAGGTGGAAGACAAAGAACATAAAAGTAGATATTTTGGGGGTTACAAAGTTTTTAGCTGGACAAATTTAATAAATGAATAAAATAAATAAATACTTCCCTATGCACAGATACTGTTATGAGCATGTCATTTCCCCAAACAGTTGCCATCTTTTGATTCGGGCAATTCAGGATATGAATGGAGGTGCTGACAGGGCATTGCATAGGCGTGTTCTCCAAACCTGAGCAGGAGGAAAGACTATTGTCCTGGGGATTAATTGGTTTACTTACACTGAGAATATAGGTTGCACTCCACAGCCCAGGGCAACAGTCTCAGGGATTGCATCAGGACTGCACCCTTAACCAACTGAAAATATGTAAGCAAGATTTGCATAATTGCTGTTACTATCCTTTAAAATAACAGAAACAAAGGGTTATGCATAATACATTGTCCCTCGTACCTACGGGACCACTTCTCCCGGTATGCCCCGCAGAGGACATTAAGGTCCACAAATAATAATATAATGGAGATCCCGAGTCACAAGGTGGTTAGACTGGCCTCGACCAGGACCAGGGCCTTCTCAGTACTAGCCCCGACCTGGTGGAACGCTCTCTCTCAGGAGACTAGGGCCCAGCAGGAGTTGTCATCTTTTCGTAGGGCCTGCAAGACGGAGCTGTTCCTCTTGGCCTTTGGACTGACTCAGTCTGACCCCGGTGTTACCCTCCCCTAAGGCTTTATCCTACAGATATTTAAATGAGGTTGCACTTGTAGATTCCTAATTTTAAAATTGAATTTTAACATTGTATTTAATCTTCATTTTAATTGAATTGTTTCTTTTATGCTTGCTTTGATATTCTGTTGTTTGCCGCCCTGAGCCCGGTCTTGACTGGGAAGGCAAGTATAAATAAAAAATATTATTATTATTATTATTATTATTATTATTATTATTATTAATCAGGAACTGTGTATGTTGGGTCATAGAATCTTATGATACCTGTGTGCTGATGGCAGGCTACATCTGACCTGTCTGGTCTCTGCCATCTCCCTCTCAGACCCTGAGTAGGGCTGCCCCTAACATTAGGCAAAATGAGGCAATCAGCACAGGCAGCAGTTGATTACAGTCATACCTCGGTTTAAGTACGCTTCGGTTTGAGTACTTTCAGTTTAAGTACTCCGTGGACCTGTCTGGAACGGATTAATCCACTTTCCATTACGTTCAATGGGAAAGTTCGATTCAGGTTAAGTACGCTTCAGGTTAAGTACGCGGAACCGATTGTGTACTTAAACCGAGGTACCACTGTATTCTTTCTTCTCTTCATCCTGCCCTGCCACTGCCGCCGCTGCCACTCAGGTAAGCATGTTGGGAGGGAGAAGCAGTTCCATCAAACCACCTGCCTATCTTTGAACAAGGTGCACTTTCGCTGTCTATCAGCTGAAGTTCATAGCCAGGGAACAGAACGTTGCCCCCTACAGCAAGAGCTGCAGATAGGACACTGCACATGTTCTATTCGGAATGAACTCTGGTTTGTGTCTTTCGAAGAAAGCCAACAAATGCATGATGTTTCTGTTGCCCCCATCCCAGTTCAATAACGCTTTCAGAAACTGCTTAACTGCAGCATGGTAACAATTGCACGATGGGGAAGCTGCAAAACAGGCACATGATAATAAAGTGATCGGTAAGGTTGCTGTTAACCTTGCTGGGCTGAAACCTCAATGACAATAACGTTCAGCTAGTGACTGTGGAGCTCGTTGAGTGGTACTCACTGAGGCATTGCCAAGAAGTGTGGATCGTACATCATGAAATGGCTCCACATTGTTTAATCCAAGGCACTCCATGGTTCCAAAGTAACCATGGAATATTATTGGGGGGGGGAGGAAATGGGGAGCAGGCTCACATCTGATTTCTGTGGCAGGAAAACAGCCACTCACATCTATCTCACCATTCTCTTGGTGCTTTTGTATTTTTGGTTGTGTGTTTTTTAATTGACATAGTGTGAAGTCAGCCTTCAGGAGTCCTCCAACATCACATTAGAGGTCATTTCATGATGCATGAAACTAAACTCAAATTTTCAATTTTCAAATATTTTCTGCTTATGTCATGTCTGCGAAGCAGTTTGCATGAATGGGGCCTGTTCTTCACCAAGGCCCTTTGGCGTTACTTTTAAAATAATATAAAAATAGCAATAAAAGAATCTCGTAAAATTATGAGTCAAAACATAATAAAACATCCTGAAAGGGAACTGCAGTCAAGCTAATGATACTGAAATGTAATGTGGGCATTTCTTTGTGCTAGCCTGATTAAAGAGATAAATAAGTGGAAGATGGGAGATTTTATTTTTTTGAAAAATTAGAGTTAAAATGTCTTAAGGCAGCTGGTAATGGACCCAGTGATCTTTTTACAGTTGTTAATGGATATCTAATTGGGATTTATTTCCATGGAATTTTTGTGCGTTCAGATCACTGAAACACCAAGGGAATCTTATAGCCATAGGGATCAACATGGTCTCTCCAGAGGTCATGTTTGAAGAATGAAATTGGAAGGATATGACTTACAGTCAAAGTCCATTACCATTTAGAAACACCTACAGGAGCAATAGGATTTCTTTTCAACTACAATGACAGTGCCCTTTGGCAGATAAAAGAATTATAGTGTGATGACTGTCTGTGAAAGAAATACAGGTAAATAAAATACTTTATACACAGAGGGTGGAAAACATTTATTGGGATTCAAAGGTCTTCCATATCTAGTGTTATCATGTAGCAACTCACAAGATGGTTCAAATCAAATGTTGGGACACATCTACCCATGACAACTCACATGGAGTTGCTGCCCCCTAAAAGGTTACCCTTTTCAAGTTCTTCCATTGCTTCCATAAACACAGGCTTCTCCAAGCAGGTGCTTTCCAGAAGTTGCTGGATTTTAACTCTGGTTATTCCTGGCAACTGACTATGTTGGCTGTGGCTACTGGGAAATGTAGTCTGAACCATCAGGAGGACACTGGGTTGGAGAATGGTGGTCTTATACAACATTCCTCATATACTGTGATCCTTATGTTTCAAGTTACCCCTGATGAATGGCCATCTGTCTTGGGTGCTTTAGTTGGGATTCCTGCATTGCAGGGGTTTGGACCAGATGACTGCCTCGAAATACCTGCCAACTCTACAATTCTGTTATTCCATGATTCTTCATCTTGTGTCTTGACATCCTTGTACTTTGCACTTCCCCAGCCCAGTCCAAACCACTGGAGTGGACAAATGCACAACAGAATGATGCCAGGTGGAGTGGACAAATGCACAACAGAATGATGCCAGTTAAAACACCAAAATAGGATGGGGGGTGAATTTAGTTACCACTGCTTGCAGGCTTCCCATATTGGTGTTCAAGATCTGATAAGCAAGTTCAGGTCACGTTGAGGTCAAGTTCCAGTAGGGCAAGGCCTGGCAGAGGGTAGGTCCACATATGCAAAATCAAGAAGCTATCCAGAAGTCAAACAAGCAAAGCAGATAGCACCCTGGATAGCTCCAAGTGGGACCTAGACTGGGGAGGGCAGACCATGGCTTGCAGAATCTACTTTGTGTTTTTACTAAAACTCCAAGATCCACTACCTGAAGTCAAAAGGTATATACAACATGGTGCCTCTATGCAGCATAGGACTTTGTTCTGAGTACTAGAACTGGGCTGAGCTCATTGTCCTTCCACATAAACATCCATTCCCAGTTACTCCAAGCTTTCTTTATTTTCTAAATGACGACTCCCACTGTCCCTCCAAAGTGTATTGTGGAATATATGTGTCCATGATTTCTAGGTGAGCGCAAGTGAAAGTATTGTGGTTTGCTTTTAGCAGGCAAGACAAATATAAAAGAGGAAGAGAGGAAGTGCTCTTTTCAACCCTCTCATTTGGTGGAGACATTGGCAACCATCCAATTAGGTGTATGAAAAGTATAACCTATATAGAGAAAGACGCCAATAAAAGTATTTTGGCAAACAACAACATCAGCTAAATTGCTTGTGTGACTAAAATTATGCTTTTTATGGGACAAAATGGTTTTTTAAAAAAGAATCTGTTTACAATTGAATGAATTGTGCAACCACCTATTATGTAATTGAATAACAACATAATCTTCTATAATGATAGGCAGGAGCTTCTTAATGTCTGGGATCAGGCTGCTATTTTCTTCTGACTTGGATATATTTCAGCTCTAGTGTTATGTAATTCTTTGTATTATCCATCCTTGCTTGAAATTCACCCATGCTAACTGCATTTTACTCTGCTGTTTTATTATACTTCCTTGTCAGTTTGTTTCCTATTTTAGTCATGTCTGGATAGCATTGTAAACGGGAGATGTGAGCTTTTATGTTCCTTGCTGCTTTAGAGTTGAGCTCATATATCCATTCCTCCATCAGTGATTTTTACTGTGGGGAAAATCCCCTTGCTGTAGAAGGGCACTTTTCAAGACAGCGGATTCCACAAATGGGATCCAACCACTTTTATGTCACATCTCCCTTCTTCTTTTTTCAAGTGCACAGGACAAATGGTTTTCCTCTTATTTTTAAAGCAAATTGCTTCGACGTTTCCCATGTTTAGAATGTTGATACTATAGTTACATTTTTTAACGCACTGTGTGTGTGTGTGTGTGTAATGCTGTTGTTCTACACGTTTTTTTGTTATAAATAACTTCAGCGTGCCTCATGGGAAGCGATTCATAAAATAAATGAAATACAAGCACTAATAGCCACAACAACATCCTGACAGTAGCTGCACGTTCAGCCACCACACATATTCTGTGGTATAACTTCAGCCACCAGTAATGACCACTTTGAGTATCAATTAATTTGGCCACATGCAACACACTTCCCCAGACCTGCTATGGACAGAAAATAGAAGCATACAAGGGTATCAATTTGATTTGGACGGCACTTCCAATGCTTCAGAGTTTGGGCAACCAAGGTAGGAAGATTCCGTTGGAAATTAATTTCCTCAGTCACACAGATGGGTCTAAATCTCCACAGATTTCAGCGTGAAAATGGACAAATGAGGTTTCTGTGCTGTGTCAGAGAATAATGTGAATACTGTTTCTCCTAACATATCCTAAACAAATGTTTAGCATTTTTTTCTCAGCCCATTAGTTAATAACATAGGCAGGTTTGTTCCATGATCTGGGATTTGTTTAGCCATAGGCTAAAGTAGATTGGCCACATGTGGTTTTTTTTTGAGTGATACAATGGAGCCCCTGAAATACCCCCTACAAGTTTCATAGCACTGCTAAAAAAAAACAAGGTAAAAAAGTAAGGGGAAAGATTGGCTATTGTTGCAGTTTAACCATTTTGTGTGTGTTCGGTTGTTTGTGTTTTGAGCAAGGCATCTTACGTTTGAAGAAGGAGCTGGAACTAGTTGGCACCTTAATAAGAAATATTTTTAAAAGATGGAGGTGAAAGGGCTCCGTGATAAAAGAGCTGCTTTCATTTACTGCTCCAGGCATCTACTGTAAACGCGAATGTGTGAGCATCAGAGACAGTCACAGGGGGGAGGAGGCAACAGCCAGAACTGTGAGTAACTGTACATAAACATAATTTAAATGAAAACAGCTGAATAACAATTTAGGACATAAAAGAAAAAGGGAAAGGTGGAATGAAATAAAGAAAAACAAATCCCCCAACCTAACCACAGTCAAACAAGAGAGGGATATAAACAGCAAATGGAGGGAAGGGAAGGAGAGAAATCAGAGTCCAGGACTTTGATTGTGTCAAGTCGTGGGGCACTTTGTGGAATCTGGCTCCAGTTTTCAATGAGATTCCTGACTTTCCGAGCCAGTTGGGGTACAGAGGATCTTTGCTCCAGCTTCTCATCTTTCTCTACAAGACCCCTGCTTCAGAGCTCTGCATTCTCCTGCTCCTACATTTTCACCTCTCAAGGTGTCGTCAACCTCCCTCTCACTCTGCCGGTGACCTCTTGTTTCTTCTTCTACTGGTTAATCTGGCATGGGAAAACTTTAGCTATAGCTTAGATACTTTGAAAAATAACATTTTTGCACACATCTATTTGCCGTACAGTATGTTGGTTGCTTGGTTTTTGGTTCCTCCATAAGCTCTTGATAACAGGAGCGTTCAAAAAATGCAAAGCAACTTTCTTTCTGAAATTCCCCAAAGGTCGGGGAGAGGCAGGTGACCTTGCCTTCTCTTGATGTTCTAGTTTTTCTAGGTCAAGGAAGTTTTCAATTTAAAACATGGGATCACACCTGCAGCCAGAGGTCTTCAAAGCCCTGCTTACAAGCCCTACAGTTGCACGAGCTCCTGCACAGTCAGTAGTCTCGATTGCTCAAGAGGCTCTACTTGCAAGCAGGACCTTTTGCATCAGGCTTCCTTCAGAAACTGTGCCGTGCATGGTTGCCAAAAGAATCAGGGGCAACACTGGCGGAAGGACCAAATCCACGGCCCAACTCCATCCTCTGCAACATATTCATGCTGTACTGGATGTGAGAGGTGTGTGAACAGGGCAACAGAATATTAAGAGGCTGCACCATGTGGTATTTTTGTATTTTCTGGGTCATCTCTCAGTCATTACATACTGCCTCTGATTGCAGGGCAAGGGGAGCACGGTGATTGATCAAATCCAAGCCTGGGAAGGGATATAGCTCAGTGGTATAGCATCTGTTTTGCAAGCAGAAGTCTCCAGGTTCAATTCCCAGCATTTTCAGGCACCTGCTTCCCCAGAGCATTGAGGGGGCCCAACATGATGTTGTGCAACATCCTGACATATGCGTGATGTGGCGAGAAGCCAGGGGACAGAGCCGAACGACCTCTGAAAATTGAGGGGACCTGGCCCGCTCAAACAAATTCAGTGGGCCCCCCAAAACCGCCTTGGCCCTTAGGAGTCAGCACCTATGACTGTGAGAGATTTGCACTGAAGCCTTGGAGAGTCACTGCCTGTCAGTGTTGACAATACTGTGCTAGATAGACTTGTGGTCTGACTCTGTATATAGTAGGGTCCTATGTTCCTTTCCTTGTTCCTATGGCAGTTTGTGGCAGGCGAACAGCAGACCATTTAATTATGTCTCTCACAGGGAATTCAAATGACCATTAGTCGACTTGAAATGTGATTTTTCAAACCTTTACTTTCAACTGCAGACCCAGTTGCCTTCATTGATGCCTTCATACCTTCTGTAACATGGTTTGCATGGAGAGAGGCAGTATGTGATTTTAAGATTGTACAGAAATACAGAAAGCACAATAAAGGAATAAACAGTGCACCAAAGGTCAGCCTTCTGTCTTCGCAAGTCAATACTTATATCTCTAAAGGATAATAGGTATTGTGGTAGCCCGTTACAGAACAACACACCAACATTAGAGGCTTCTTCCCGACTGCTGTTAGCTAGAAGCAGCCTTACCTCCAGAAGCACAAAGTTACCTATTTATCATTGCAAAGCTTTTACCATCCCAGCCCAAAGCTGCTCTGGGTCAGTTTCAAGCCAAGTTTATTTGCTACGTCTCAAGAGGGCTCTGAACAGATGTGGATGAATGCTTTGGATTGTTCCAGCATGAACAACTGTACCACACCCATCCATCACCAGATAGCCTTCTGGCCACATGGTTTGCAAATATTTGATGAGTACATGCAACAGTGTCATAGAACTCCATGTTGTTGTTTATTTTTGTGGGTCAGTTTTTAACCAAAGTAACTCTGAGCGACTTACAGTAAAAACCAAAACGCAAACAGATACATCAAAACCAGGATAAAAGGAAAGAAAGCTAAAAGATAGTCCTGTGTTTTTTTAAAAAAGGGATTAAAACATATTATGCACAAAGGCAATTGATAATTAAAAGCCAAAGGTCTTGGGGGGGAGGGCAGGGTGTAAGGAAGGTTTTTGCCTGGTGCCTAAAGAAATGTAACCAGAGCATTCCATAAGCATGGAGCCACCATGGAAAAGGCCTGATCTCTTATTGACTCCCTCTGGATTTCCCATGGAGGGGGCACATGAAGAAGGGTCTCAGATGATGATCACAGGGTCTATGTTAGTTCATATGGGGAGAGGCCGTCCTTAAGGCACTGGAGTCCTGACTTGCATATCTAACCAAACTGTCTGAGGACTAGAGAAGTTTTAATGACACAGCACCTGAAATGGATTCAGAGAAGCCCCAGGGAAACATGGAGTCTGATAGAGAAGGGATAGCCTGGCAAGAACTTAAATGGGAAAAGAGGTACCCTCTCTTATGGCTGGATCTCCCTTTTCCGGGTAGCATGTGACCCAGGGTGGCATTCTCAAACATGTGGAACTGTTTGTTCTAAAATGCACTGGTGGCTATATTGGCTCTTTGGCTATCAGTTTTACCAGAAAATGGCTTAAATCCTATCTTTCAGCTGAGGGAAACCAGCGTACCATAAGAAAGACAAAGCAGGTTTTTCATGAAATGGTTTTGTAAGATTTTAAAAAGATACAAAGCAGTAATTCCTCACATTTCCACACCATGTGGCAATTGCAATTTATATCTATAAGATGTTGTTTAGTCGTTTAGTCGTGTCCGACTCTTCATGACCCCATGGACCAGAGCATGCCAGGCTACCTCCTGCAGTTTGGTCAGACTCATGTTGGTGGCTTCGAGAACACTGTCCAACCATCTCGTCCTCTGTCGTCCCCTTCTCCTTGTGCCCTCAATCTTTCCCAACATCAGGGTCTTTTCCAGGGAGTCTTCTCATGAGGTGGCCAAAGTATTGGAGCCTCAGCTTCAGGATCTGTCCTTCCAGTGAGCACTCAGGGCTGATTTCCTTCAAAATCGATAGGTTTGATCTTCATGCAGTCCATGGGACTCTCAAGTACAGTGGTACCTCGGTTTATGAACACAATTGGTTCCGGAAGTCTGTTCATGAACTGAAGTGTTCATAAACTGAAACGAACTTTCCCATTGAAAGTAATGGAAAGTGGATTAATCTGTTCCAGACGGTCCGCGGAGTACTTAAACTGAAGCGTTCATAAACTGAAGCGAACTTTCCCATTGAAAGTAATGGAAAGGGGATTAATCCGTTCCAGACGGGTCCGTGGAGTACTCAACCTGAAGCGTACTTAACCCGAAGCATGGGTGTAATTGGTTCCGGAAGTCTGTTCATAAACTGAAGCGTTCATAAACTGAAGCAAACTTTCCCATTGAAAGTAATGGAAAGTGAATTAATCCGTTCCAGATGGGTCCACGACGTTCGTAAACCGAAAATTCGTAAACCGAGGTGTTCATAAACCGAGGTTCCACTGTATCTATAGTATCTATAAGATACTAATGTATCTAGTAATGTATCTAGTAAGATACTAATGGCCAGAATTCATGAACCTGCTTTTCCCCATAAGGATTTTAGAAAAGCCCACATTGCTTGGACTACTGTAAGCCTTACTGGATTTTTCCAAGACAGATATTCAGTGAAGACCAATATACTTAAAGGAAGAGAGGTATGCTAGACAAGACTCATAAAAATCAAGAGAGGAAGTTTAAGTCTCTCCTAACCTATGAATGAGAAATTTAGGCATATGTTTTTCTGATCTAAAATTACATGAGGATGTGGCGTGGGCAGTAAGAACATACACTTTTGACTACTTTTGACTTCTCAGAAACAATGTGCTGTGTCCAGTGAAATCATCCTTCTTTACATGTCCCCCAGCAAACCTGCTCCAGAGGATTGGGAAGGGGGAGACCTAGAAGAGGACAACTTTGTTCATACACTTATGGATAACTTGATGGATGGAACACGGTAGTCACCTGATAATATCAAACATAGACTGAACCCACAATCCAAGATTATAGTAAAATGTCTTCTGGCCTTAAAAACATATAAGCTTCTGTTTAAAATTGTTCTAGAATTTGTTGGTATTATTATTATTATTATTATTATTATTATTATTATTATTATCATCATCATCATTATATGCATGCCACCTTCAAAGGGTTATGCCCTAAAAGGTTATCCTAAAAAACACACAAACAAACAAACAAACAAACAAACAAACAGCAAATAAGTATATGCAAAAAATAAAAAAATGTAAAATATTTTTAAGCAGTAGCACAAATGAGTGTCAAGAGTGAGAACAGGTAGCTTGGGCTGTATCTTTTATAAATCAGGTGCTATATCTGTGGAAGAAAGCATAGTTGCAAGGTCAATTGTTGAACTCTTTAGTACAACAAGAGAACCTTTACATCTGGTTGTCGACCCAGTCCTGTGAATTCTTAACAGCGAAAAGTAACACTTAGCTGGAGGTATTCATGGAAGCACAGAGATAAAAGCTCACATTAAAGGAACAAGGAGGCTAATGAATCAATCATAATTATGATATCACTTTCAAAAATAAAAGCATGAAAAATTTACCTCAATTATGATCTGAGGAATTTAGTTGAATCAATAGGGCAACACTGGAATAAGTTTAGATGTAATCATGTGTTACAAATCAGGTTTTCTGCCTTGTTAGCTGGAGATCATCACTGCTTTCATTTAAAATTTGTACCTATCTCAGCTTTGTTTAAGAACACAATGTGAACATTTTATTTTTTAAAAATCTCCCATCATTTTCCCTCTTTAGTTGAGTTGAAAAGGAAAAGCACCTAGCAAGGTTCCCCCCCTCAAGTCACTTTTAAAAGATTGCTATTATCTTTTTATATTAAAGTTAACATATGCTGTTGAGCTTTTGTTGATGGTGATGCTTAAAGTGGGATGTTGTTTCCTTTGGAGATTCTTTCTGCCAGTCATTAATTTACATTTTTTTGAAATCTTACACAGAGTTCTTTGTTGATGCCTGTTTTCATTTTGCTGCCTTTTTTCCCAGGTCACATATGAGGAGGATTTTCAAACAGCAAGTTAAGGAGAGAGAATAAAATCAGTGACATCTGCCACTCACTTTCACTTCCCATACCGTTTATCTGTAACCTTTTTGTGATACTTCTCTTATTCACTGGGCCACTGTTCTTTCCCTGGAGCTCACTGATAGGCAAGGAATGGATCTGCCTTTAAATTACCTTAGGGGTGGTGAGCTCGAGCCATGATATAGGATCCATGGCAACACACCGTTCCTTAGTGCCCCGCCAGGTTATGGGTGTTCTGCACCTTCTCCATTGCTTCTCAATAGCTCTTCCTCCCTACCTCTGAGACTCTATTGCCAAATTCATTCTTATTCCTAGTCCCTACTTGTCACATATCCTCCAACATTTCTCCAATGAAAATAGGGACGTCCTATTCAAATGATGGTGATAATACCCCGCTCATCTGTCTGGGATGCCCCAGTCACTCTGGGAAGCTTCCAACATATAAAAGCATAATAAAACATTCAACATTAAAAAACCTTCCCTATACAGGGCTGCCTTCAGATGTCTTCTAAAGGTTGTATAGTTACTTATCTCCTTGGCCTGGAGGTTCCGTAACTCCATACCCTCTAACATTTCTCCGATGACAATACGGATGTCCTAAGGAAAACTGGGACATTCCAGGATCAAATCATAAACCAGGATGGCTTCTGTAAATCCAGGACTGTCCCTGGAAAATAGGGGCACTTGGAGGGTCTGCTTGTCCCAGGGTGAGATTCAAGATTTAAACTGAAACTTTTGCTCCTGGAGCAAACAGTGGAAGGATAATTCCTTTCTTTCCCTGATAAGAGGAAATATAAATTGCTGGATAAAAGAACACGATTCACTCCAAATGAAAAACAAAACAAAAACAAATTGGGCACATTAATGTCAAAAAAATGAATGGAATCCTGCTAGATTCATTTTTCCTGTTCATTTCCAAGTTGTTTCCAATTGCTTTGCATTGCATGGGCTGTTTTGCATTGGATACTTTATCTGGAACGCAGTGTACAGTTCACAGAGGAGTCATGGAGATAGGGAAAAGAAGCAGCGTGAAACTGTCAGATTTAAAAGTTCTATTTGTAACACAGCTCAGGTCACATACAGGTTATTTATTAAGTGGAGCAGAGAGAGTGAGAGAGATTGACAGCCTGGGAAGTTCTTGTTGAGTTTAGATTGCAGTCAAGAGTCTGTGCAACCCCTTTGAAATTTCCTGTGTCCTTTGGAAGTTTTGGACTACAACTCCCATCAGGCCCAGGCACCACAGGAGCAAGAACTGCTAATAAGTCCATAGGATTTGGGGGTAAGGAGAAAGGGACAGAGATGCTAAAGGGAGGAAGGCCAGGAAGCAAATGGCTTGAAAGGGGAATCGTCCCTTGGGGTCTCCACATCATGGCGTCAGCCCATGAGCACCAAAGCAATTTCACTGAAATGCAAAGCTATCTGCAGCAACTCTTCTCATGCATTATCCTGAACTGTGCTTTTCAGTTCCCTGTTGTGGCTTTCCATCTCCATAACAAGCAAAATAAACAAGGCATATAAAAAAGCCCTAACCCCCTTTCTCCTCCTTTCTCCAACATCTAGAGAGAACAACAACTTTTGTTGAATTGCATCCAATAGAGAAATTGACTAAGATGAAAATCAGGAATATTCCCAGATGAGCTGTCCCTGGCTTCAAATGGCATAAATAAGCATTGCTTATTAGAATAGAATTTGTGGATTGGTTTCTGAAACACCATGAATTTGTACTGATGCAATCCCTTGTAATATTTTCATTGACTTTTGTGATCTGTGACCACTGAATCAGAGGCACATTATACATGATGCTTTGGCCTATTTGCTCAGCTCTCCTTCAGGCAATTGCCAGGAACTGATCCAATAAGAACACCACAATACATTTAACCATAATATGTGCTAAGTCTCCTCATTATGAACAGAGCCAAGCCAGTCTTTCTTTTCATTACGGTGCAGAATGTTCTCTGTAAATCACGCTTTATATTTAATAAAATAGGTTTAGAACATGTTGCTTTTCAAAAAGTTGGCTGACTTTTTAAAGACAATTTGCAACAAAGATCATCGATGTAACAGTCTACCCTGCTCTGTTTAATGCAGCCTTCCAAAGATGATAAATAATTTTACTAGCTGATGCTAAAAATTAAATAGCTTTCATATACCACATGCTACTATGAGCCATGAGAAGACTCTATAGCTTCTAATGCCCCCCATTCATTTAATTGAACAGACAACTTTCTGCATGAATATTATTCTGTGGAGGGAAAGGTCCATCTCCCCTTGCCTCTTTGTTCATTTGAATGTGTCATCCTAAAGGCATAGAATCTCAGTACAGCCATACCTCATGATACGTCCGCTGCGGGTTGCATCTTTTCAGGTTACGGACGTGCCGAACCCGGAAGTCCAAGGTTTGGCGCGGCCGTAACCTGCGCACATGCGCAGAAGCACCACATTGTGTCACACGCGTGCGCAGATGCAGCGCTTCAGGATGCGGCCTTTTCATGTTGCAAAAGGGCCTCCAGAATGGATCCCGTTCGCAGCAAGAGGCCTTGGTCCTGTATACCTGAAGGAGCGTCTCCACCCCCACCGTTCAGCCCGGACACTGAGATCCAGCGCCGAGGGCCTTCTGGCGGTTCCCTCATTGTGAGAAGTGAGGTTACAGGGAACCAGACAGAGGGCCTTCTCGGTAGCAGCACCCGCCCTGTGGAATGCCCTTCCATCAGATGTCAAGGAAATAAGGAGTTATCCTAATTTTAAAAGACATCTGAAGGTAGCCCTGTTTAGGGAAGCTTTTTAATATTTAATGCTGTATTGTTTTAATATTCAATTGGGAGCCGCCCAGAGTGGCTGGGGAGACTCAGCCAGATGGGCGGGGTATAAATAATAAATAATTGTTGTTGTTGTTGTTGTTGTTGTTGTTGTTGTTGTTGTTGTTATCACTGTATTGACTACCATGCTGCAATGATGGCTACTTTTCAGAATATTGTTTTGAAATTCCCCACCAGCATGAGTAGTAGAAAATCCAGGGAGAGCAATTAATATGTCATTTCCCTTGTTTGTAGACAGCACTGGAGATCTCTGCTTTTTAAAAATCTGCTTTACAACATTTTTAAAAAAAGTATGGAGGGTGTTTGGGCTGGGTGAGAAGAAGGAATGAATTTAATTCTTCTCTTGTTGTTGTTTAGTCGTTTAGTCATGTCCGACTCTTTGTGACCCCATGGACCAGAGCACGCCAGGCACTCCTGTCTTCCACTGCCTCCCCCAGTTTGGTCAAACTCATGTTCGTGGTTTCAAGAACACTATCCAACCATCTCGTCCTCTGTCGTCCCCTTCTCCTTGTGCCCTCAAACTTTCCCAACATCAGGATCTTTTCCATGGAATCTTCTCTTCTCATGAGGTGGCCAAAGTATTGGAGCCTCAGCTTCGGGATCTGTCCTTCCAGTGAGCACTCAGGGCTGATTTCCTTCAGAATGGATAGGTTTGATCTACTTGCAGTCCATGGGACCCTCAAGATAAGATCAAAATCTCAAGGAAGAATGCAAGGGCTTAATACTTGAGGGACAGATTATTGAAGTGGGCATTACAAACTCCCAAGGCTTGCACTTCCAAGTCAGGCAGTACAAGTTTTAGTGATGGAGGTGGGACTAAATGATCCTTGGGATCCCTTACAACTCTATGATTCTTTGATATCACCATTTAGATGCCACAGCGAAGCAGAAGCAAAAGGGAACCGGCCCATTGTATGATGAATACCTTTGATGTTTTAGAAATGGCACCTGGCTGGCACCGACAAGAACAGAACCATTTGAGACAGTGTTGCAAAGTTACTGAAGCTGGCTATTTCTTCCACTCAGATAATTAAAAAAAAAATCCTGGAAACTCACCTTGTGCTTTGTGAGTGTGCAAGTTCCACTTCCGTTCACTAATGTGGACTCTGATCCCAATAGATTTTTATTTTTATTTTATTTTTACCGAGAGAGTGAGAGGTTAAAAAGTATTGTATGGAAACGTACACAAAAGGAAGACATTGTATTTTATTTACAAGGGTTTATTGGGGTTGATCAATATTATTTATGATGGATCATAATCTCAATTTCTTTTGTAGGTTAGTGAATGAGTGAAAACTGCAGGATCTATCGCTGCTCCACATTTCATTAGGACAGGGAAATTCCAAACAAGCACTTATTCAGATATCCCCTTTGGCAATGACTACCGGTAGTTATGTCCTTCCCTCTCAACCCAGTTTAGAGTAATGCTAGGGTATCAGGTTACAAAAAGAGTATTTTTCAACTAAGGAGATACAAAACGAAACAATTCTGGACCTCTGTGGTCAAGCATAGTAGAAAGAAAGTAGAGCTGTATTTGCTTGTTCCCAACAGCCATTTGTTCAGCTGGTGTCACATTTAGGTAATATCTTGCTTTAAAAGTATGCAGTTCCTGTTCATTTTATCCACCTACAAATATTTATTGCATGGATCTTCAAGGCACTTAAGTGTGCCTGATTTTATTTGCATGCCCTAATGGTTATTAGCCAGGTGTCCATTCCTAATTTCATCCTGCTCTAATTCATCATAACTCAGTCACATCACAGAGCAAAATTAAAGTCACCATTCTGGCCTTGACAACTGAAACTGCTTGATTATTTATTACCCCCCCAACTTTGTTCAGATCTTTCTTTTTAACTGAAGTGATGATATTCAGCTATCCCTGCTCTATTGTCTGAAAGGAGGGATCAGATGCTCTATTGATGGACTGTCTCTATCACTGATTAATCAATCCCAATTTTGTTCCCGGGATTCTAGGTTGCAGCATTGTCTAGGTGTGCTTTTCGTAATTCATTGTTTGTTTATGGCTCTTAACAGAGACACTGGCGATATCGCAACCAGGAGTAGCATCCATATATGGATTGGGCCCTCTATGCCACTCACAAAAGATGGCACAGATTTGTACATAATTCATGTACACTTTTCTGTCTTCTTTTGCTGGTGGGGTGGAGAGCGCCAAAATAAATCAGGGGGTGAAATATGACTAATGAACTGCCTGACAGAATGTCAGCAAAAGAAGCTTTCCTCAAAACTGTATTTCCATACTAGAAAAGGCTAAACATGCTGAATTTGCTCCCATCACCCAGAAGTTACAAGCATAGGACCCAGATTCCCCAAACTAAATCATGCAGGGAACTCAAGCTTCAAGAACGGTGAGTTATGTTTTTGTAGATATTCCACTAAAGTTGAAATAAGACAGGGGTGGCCAACTCCCAAGAGACTGTGATCTACTCACAGAGTTAAAAACTGGCAATGATCTACCCCCTTTTGGGGGGTTCACAGGTCAAAGTTGTTGAGCTTTATTTTAGGAAGGAGGAAGGCCCATTTTAGTGGGGTTCAGGTCAAAGTTGTCGGGGTGTTTTCAGGGAGGAGATAAAATGTTGAGCTTTTTTAGGGGAGCCACAATTGTTCAGCTTCTTTGGGGGGGAGCCAATGATCTACCAGTGATCTACCGCAGGTGTCCAGTGATCTACCGGTAGATCACGATGTACCTGTTGGACATGCCTGATCCAAGACATTCACTGCAAAAACAGGTGTGGTAGTTCAGATTGCTGCCAAAAAAGTGTGGATGTCAAAAGATCATTAAGATTTCCAGCAACCAGTAGTTTCAAGTGTAGAGTGGCAGAGCTGCCCTCCTATAACCGCTGTAGCTGCTGTTTATGTGGTAGGGGTCTGGCGCGGAGGCAAGGTCCGGGCCATGCATTGGATTGGCAGCAGCAGCAGCATTCTTAACTTGTGTATCAGCATGACCCTGACCAGGCACCAACCCTGCCCACCCCCAACCCTGTCTAGCTAAGCAGCAACGACGGTGTTGGGACGACAGCTCCATGGCTCCATCCTGCCACATGTGCTACTACTGCCAGCATGCTCGGATAAAGGCAAGACTCAATGCTTTAAAAGCAAGCAGTGTGTTTTAAGAGCATTCGTTGGGGTTATTTATTATTTATCCCTCATAACAACTACAGAAATGTTACCAGTACAGGTCAAACAGCCACTCTTTTCTTCTCCATTCTTTTTAAAAGGGAAAAAAAAAGTATTCAAGCTTTTTGACATAAATAGATTTAAGCGTTTATGCCAGCAGCTACCAGCAACTCAACCTGAAACAAAAAAACAACAACCTGTTTCTCTTCATATGCTTCCTGGCTCTCATCCCCAAAAGGTATTTCTTTAGAATGCAGATTTCTATTTAATTTTGGCCTTCACGAGTTACAAGAAATGAGATTCTGATTCAACATCAGGAAGAACGTTCTGATGGTAAGAGCTATTTGACAGTGGAACAGCTGCCCACGAGAGGCGGTGGGTGCTCCTTCCATGGAGGTTATTAAGCAGAGTTTGGATGGCCATCTGTCATGGGTGATCTAGTTGAGATTCCCACATTGCAGGGGATTAGACTAGATCAGTGTTTCCCAACCTTGTGCCTCCAGCTGTTTTCGGACTACAATTCCCATCATCCCTGACCACTGGTCTTGCTAGCTAGGGATGATGGGAATTGTAGTCTCAAAACATCTGGAGGCACAAGGTTGGGAAACACTGGACTAGATGACCCTCGGGTTCCCTTCCAACTCTCCGATTCTATGATTCTATTATCATAATCAACATATTGAGCCTAGGAAATAACCAGCTGTAAGTGTTCCTTGGGCCGTCCTTCTACCAAAAGACAGAAGGAAGTGGATGTTCTGGTAAAACTGGCTCTAATGAAATATTCCATTTCTGTGCATCTGTTGACCTCCTGATCTAATTATTTGAACTGTTCTTTTAACAGTACTGTTAGGTGTTTTATTGTAAATTTAAATTATGACCGTTTTTAATGTTTTAAAGGAATGGTTTTATTGTGATTTTTTAAATTATGTATGGCTTTTTATGAATTACTTCACACTTGTAAGATGCTTTGAAACCATTCCCGCATGTAAATGCCAAATTTGGCATGTATATATAAGAATAACAGTAATGACGATGAGGATAACAATAATAAAAATGACACATGTGCTACTTACTCCACTGCTGCCATCTCCCTTTTCAGCTGGTAGGTAAAAAGAAGAAGGAGGAGGAGGAGGAGGTTTGGAGGAGGAGGAGGAGGAGGGGGGGGTTTGGGATGTAGAATCCTCAGATATCAGCACAAACATCCCAGCTTCAATTATTCAGAATCTACCGCCATTCGATACACAAATGAAGGCAATGGAATCCTAATGTCCCCCAACATATGAGCTGTCATGTCTTTGAAATAAATTAACTCTAGGGGAATTTGTGTCACCATTCTGTAATACAATGCAGTTCAGATTGACAGGCTGAGCCCTTCTGCTCATTTGGGTTTTTTTATCCTGATTATTCACAAGTGAACAGAACACTCCTACAAATTTCACTAGGGTTCAGGTTGTTAAACTGTTGGGGAAGATTTCACTCTTCCTTTTTAACTTTGATTTCCTCGCCCTGCCACCCTTCCTTTCAGCTTTTAACTGAATTCAGCACCAAGCAGGACAAAGCGATTCTGTTGCTTTATCTCTTCCAACAGGTGGCCTGGAAAAAAGCGTTTCCTCGCAGAACCTTTACACTGAACCTATTTTTTAAAAGCCTCCCAAGGTCTGTTTTGTTTCAATAGAGAAGCAACCCACTAATTAGGGTGAGACTCTTTAAGGAAATATGTTTTCTATTCCACTGATAGTCAGTTACAAGCGATAACACTGTTAAATGTAGTGCCTAATAAATCTAGAAAAACTACCCAATAAATGTTAGTAATAACAATGATTAACAATAAATTAAATACAGAGAACCAAGAATGTACCACATTATTTTTAACTGGCCTGGTCCATCAGGTTCTTATTATTCAGTTTGTCCTCTGCACCTGGAATTTATTAGAGTGTAATACAAACTAAACGGTCCCTTAGAGAGGCCACTGGAAGGGCTTAGAATAAAACAATACACAAGTTTAAGAGTGGTAACTGACCTTTTTTCGTCTATAAAAACATATCTTTATAATGCGAGCCTGGAGGAAATCTATTGCCTTTTACCTAATCCTAATTGTTAATTTTAGATTTTTGCTTAATTCAAGCTGTTCCATATAATTCACGAGATAGAATTATTCATGGCAAGTATTTCTAGCAGCACATGGGTTACACTGCCTCCCCCCGATTTTTATACTTGGCTCTCAGGAAGGGAATATATACAACAGTTCACTTTCAGTTCTGATCTCAAATATCTAATGGCTTTGAGATGTTCGGTGACTTTAATCGGACATATTTTTAAGGCATAAGGGTCATTTGGAATCTACCATGACTTTTGAATGCCTTACAAACATAGGGATTGTGGCGGGGAAGACGTGGGTGGAGGCAGCCTTTTACCATTATAAGACATATTTTGCTTAAAACTGTGTTAGATCCAGGTAATTCAAACCTGAACAAAGATATAAAATGCCTGTGATCATCTGACTGATTATTTTAAATATTGGTCCAGTCTATAACAAGATATGCCATCCAGATTCCCTTTCCTTTGTTTTTTCTTTTAAAATGTAGGGATCGAAAGAGAACCGTTGACAAAAAACGCTTTTGGCATTGTTTATTTTGTTAGACTTCCGTTGTTACAATTATGCCACCTAATGGACTGCTGTGTTTGTAGCTGTATGTTCCCATGCTGGAAATTGATTTGATTTCATGCAGTGTGAGTGTGTACACACATATATTAGGCCAAGCACTAGTATTTTTTGAAGGCTGCAAATTCCGTCAGTAAGGAAACAAATTCCATATATAACAATCTGTAATATCTAGCATTTTATGTGTCCTGAAATTAAACCACCATTGCTTGCTTTCTGGAACTATTTAAAAACAAAGCCAGCCTAAAATTATTTTTGCTGCCTGAAAGGCATTACAGTTTTAATGCATACACATTTTTTTTAAACAATAATAATCGGAGGGACTGAGAAACTAGCACTAATATCACCACTCATACACACAGTGCTATAACGGTATAGAAACTGTGTTACTCTGACATGCACAGAAGCCACATGGGACCACCCCAATTAAGGTCTTACAAGGGGGAAGATGTTGCTTTCACCTATGTCATAGTCATGGATAGTGCTATTCAAGTTTTCATCTGCTTGCACTAGAAATAGGGAGAGAGCTCTGTTCATTTCCCAGCCAATGACAGTTTAATGTCCCTAAAAACACATGGATCCACACTGCACCCAGCCCCAGCCTCAACCCTCTTTCCTTTCTTCCAGCTGCAACTCATTTCCCCAAGCCCATTCTCCACTTCCCTTTAAATCCGACGAGACAAGGAGGAAGTATTATACTGAAGGGAGCCTATAACCATCATCACCGAGCCATTTATAGTCTCATCCTCCATGAATTTTGTCCAGTCCTCTTTTTTAAAGTTACCTATGTTAAGGATGGGCATTAAATCTTGTGGCAGCAATATCTACAGTTTAATAGGGTGCTATGTAAATAATAATAATACTTGATTTTGTCTGTCCTGAATCTCCCACCATTCAGCTTCATTGGAGGATGATGGGCTCTAATATTATGAATATTATGAAAGATGGAGAAAACCTTTCCCCTCCCTATCTACTTTTGTATATGCCTCCACCATCCCTCCCTTCCTTGCCTTTTTTTATAGGCTAAAAAATTCCATATGGAGTAGCAGCTGGCAGTGCTTACTTGACCTCCTCTCACCACAGATTACCAAGAGGCCAGGGGGCAACGAAGTTGGTACAGTGCAAATCTACTACCAGACCTAATCCAGCACCCCTGCTGGTGTGTTTGCACTGCCTCACTGCCCCCTTGCCTCTCTGATGCCAGAGATGGAGGTCACTTAATCATTTGGCCGCCCTTTTCTGCACCTTTTCCAGGGTTACAATACCCTCTTTTTGAGATGTGGCAACCTGAATTGTACCCGGCATTTCAAGTACGTACTATGATACTGGCAGTTTTACTTCCATCCATTTCCTAGTGATCCCTAGCATTGAATCAACTTTCTTCAAAGCTTCCACTTACCAGGTTAATGTTCTCACTGCACTACCCAGCATGAACCCAAGAATGTGGGCTCAGACCTGATCGGTTTAGATGTGACAATGCCACCCTCACCCCATGAACCATCTTACACTTACATCAATGTTGCCATTTTGTCGTTCATTCACCCATTTTGCAGAGATCCTTTTGGAACTCTTTGCAATCCCTTCTTTGTTCTTACCACCCCAGACTTGGCCTTCTCACTCTTCACTCTTGATCACTTGTGGACTGATTAAACAGCATTGGTCCCAATGCCGATCTTTGGGAGGTGGCAGCACTCCCAAATTCCTCCATTGTGAGAAATGGCCCTTTACTCCTGTTCTTTGCTTGCTGTCATTTAACTTGTTACCAGTCCATAAGAGGATCCGCCCCATGACTGCTAAACTTACTCAGCTGACAATGAGCAAATATGCGAACAGTAGCAATTTCTGCACCCGTTTTTGTTTCAGTTGGAATTCTCTGACATCCCTACTCTGGAGTCGCCAGTGAGGAAGCCTTTTCGAAAGCCAAAGTACACCATTTCTGCTGCATCACTTTTTCTACATGCTTACTGACACTCAAAAGTTTATTACAGAAGGGTTTGCCTTTGTAGAAGCCATGTTGATTTCTCTTCAGCAAGACTTTTGTATACTTGGTAATTTAATCTTTAATATTGCTGGAACAGACATTAAGCTAATGGGCTTGTAATTTTCTGGATTTCCCCCCTTCTTTTTAAAAGAGTGAATAAAAGGAGCAGAAGGAATTAAGAGTGATGGCAAGGTCTTTTAAAGGTCTCTCGGTGTTTTTAAGGTGCTGTTGTGGAACAGAGCAATGGAACAAAACTGCAAAACATTTTGTAAGACAGAAAGACAGCCTTCCCTGCATATAATTTTGCACCCTTTGAAATGTTTTATATTTTTTTTTTGGTACTGAAAACCAAACATGAAAAATGGCTCTCATTAATGAAGACGATCCAGCAATATGAGTAACTATTTGTCAGAAGAATAGGGTGTTCCAAGTTCATCCATGCAAACAAGATATTTATATTAAAGTGTTTTTTTAAAAAAATAATCATTCATTAACGCAAACAATAAGAACAGCATTTAATTGCTCCACAACACAACTTTTCTTCTCCAGCCCCCAACTTTACCCTTATCAATATTCATGCCTGAATTTGCATACTTCAGTGGATTTATTTAGTTTGCCCCCATTTTAGGGGTTTCAATACAGTTCATGCTTTTTTTAAAAAAATAACCAAGCCTTGTGGAAATATTATTTTATATGTATTGCTTGTCTGATCTTTTATGTAATTTGCAGCAGGAAAGGTGTTTGATTAAATTGGTCTTGTTCTCCTTCTCATCAACATACAAAAAGAGAAGAAACAGACTTTTTAAAAAAAATGAACTTCCGGAATATCCCACCCCCACCCCCCGCTCCCACTTTTCACATTGCATTGGAATCAAGCACAAATTTGATCCACATGAAAAATTCCTAGGGAAATCAGGCAGTTTCTGTGTAATGTTGCATTTTGACTGCACAGCAACATCAACAACAAAACTCATCTGATAGAAGGAGTATAGATTTTTGGTATCAAAGGAACCAGCTTCCAATAGAAGCCAAATAAAATTCAAATAAAAATGCATAGACATAGGTAATGATAGCTTGGTGGGGAGCTGTTCTTTTGCAATTGAATGCATTGAACACATAAACAAGCATCAGTTTTTACATAACCCATTTCTTTTGGGAGTCGAGGCCCTATACATAATTAAATGAGTTTCTTTTTCATCCAGATACATTGCGAGGCGAGGTATGCTCTCCAAACAAAATAAATATCTGTTACAATGTGTGAACCTCATGATCATTGTGGTTGTTTTCTTTTCTTTTCTCTATAGAAAAATCATATACGGCGCTCGGTGCCTATAAAAACAGCTTTTCCTCATTGTGAACACGGGAATTTCATTAGCTGCATATAACAGCAGAGAACAATGGAACAGTTAATGGATAGGGACTGAGAATAAAATCCATGGGTCCAAGTCCTTCCCGTGAAGTTTTTGGGACTTGTTCCACTTTTGCTGTCCTTCATATTGCAAGGGCCAGGGGTCAAGCCGCCTGCATAAGCACTGTGGAAAGAAGTGGGAAGTGTTGGAAAGCAACGCAGTCAGAGTCGACATCCTGAGAAGTTAGAAGAAAATAACCCCAAACCAAGCTGAAATCCAAGGCTTGGAGTTGGTGGCGCTGGAACGGAGAGAAAGCATTTTTTTTTAGTGGGAGAAGCAACAAAATGTTGCACTGTGCACATGTTCACTGTGTCCAGGATTCCAGCCCCTGCACTTTTCTATTCCTCATCTCAACAGTCAGGAAGCAGCACTCTGTGACCAGTCCAACCAGGCCTTCTTTATGGTCCAGCTCTCACTTCCATACATCACTACTGGGGAAACCATAGCTTTAACTATACGGACCTTTGTCAGCAAGGTGATGTCTCTGCTTTTTAGGATGCTGTCTAGGTTTGTCATTGCTTTTCTCCCAAGAAGCAGGTGTCTTTTAATTTCGTGACTGCTGTCACCGTCTGCAGTGATCATGGAACCCAAGAAAATAAAATCTCTCACTGCCTCCATTTCTTCCCCTTATATTTGCCAGGAGGTGATGGGACCAGTGGTTCTTTGCTGTACCTAAAACCAAATCACTATATGGCAATTTGCCTGACTGTGAGTTGATTGTAAGTTCATTTCCCCCATTTTGGTCAAACAAAGAATGCTGAATTTACCACTTAACTCCTTGCATTTTAGACAGAAACAGACTTTAAGCAGGAATCATAGTGTACTCTGCATATACAATGGGACCTCCCTGTCATTCTGGAGGGAGACCAGCTCATTACACACAAGAGGTTGGCATAGGAACAACTTTGCCAGCTAATCAAACCACACCCGTAACACATGGTATAGCTTTGTTTTGGTTTGGAAGGAATATTGGCTGGGATCTAATTCAGATGCCTGGAATCATCACATAGTTTTGAAAGCCTTTTAGTAAACTATTTCAGTGCTAAGGAAAGGGCTTGAAAAATCCCGGCCTGTACTTTTCTTAAGCCACATAAAACCCAGGAAAGAATTAAAAACTGCAAATAGAAATACAAAAGTCTAACGTCACTTGTTCTTTTTAAAAGCGTGGCCAAAGAATCTCCTTTTAAAATCAATGCTCCAAGCACTTGATATTTTACAGTGAAAATATCATTAGTTTCATTTCAAAGCTAGAAAATTCATAAAGATGGGCTGAATTAAGGTTTTAATTGACTTCCTGAAGATGCATAGCTTTGTAATCCTTTTTTTGTGGGACATATCTTGCAAGCCCTCCAACATTTCTCTGATGGAAATAGGGACACTCTGTTCCATAATGATAATTTTACTATTTATACCCCACACATCTTACTGGGTTGCCCCAGCCACTCTGGGCAGCTTCCAACATATATAAAAACATAATAAAACATTAAACATTTAAAAAACTTCCCTATACAGGATTGCCTTCAGATGGCTCAGGAGTTGAATAACTCCATACCCTCCAACATTTCTCCAATTAAAATAGGGACATCCTAAAGAAAAGTGGGACATTTCAGGATCAAATCAGAAACCAGGACAACTTCTCTAAATCAGGGATGTCCCTGGAAAATAGGGACTTGGAGGGTCTGGATACATAAGGTAGTGTCATAGTTAATGGGAAGCCTAGCAGATCTCAATAGAAGGATATACTGTTTATATGAGACCATTTGTGTCATTGCAAATTGAGTGATTACACACTGCAGCAGGTCAAGATGTGCTCCTTATAGTGACAAGCTGGTCCTTAAACTACTCTGAATAGCTAAGCGCAAGTGCCTTCAGAAAGCTAAGCAGAAAGTTCAGTGAATTTTATTCCCTGTGAAACAGCAGGGAGCATTTGTACTAGTTAAAAAAGGGCAATCACACAGTTTTTCTATTGACACTCGTAAGCAGCACATCAGATTCAGAACACTGACCTGAACATCACAGCATCTGTTTCTGAGGAATTGGAAGGAATGTGTGGGGAAATACTGCAGTTTAGGAAGCCCAAGACTGTGGTAAACAGGAAGATAATTGCTGTCTGGCATTCTCACATATTGTCAAGCAAGCTTTTCCCAATGGAGCCTTCCAAAATGGGGAGTTAGGTGACCCCCTCCACAGTCTTGGGTCATGTGAGAGGGGTTCTGGGGCACTGGCCCAGTCCCTGACATGCCTCTGCCCCCAATACCCATGCTTTTGGTGAGCACTTGAAGGAGAGCTGCATTTAATACCAATGGATTAGTCCTCTACATGAGGAAAATTCTGATTTGGCAGTGGTGGCGGGGCAGGGGGCAGCTGTGGAAAGCACCAGAAAAACACACAACTTCAATGTGCACTGAGGTGGAAATGTGAATGCACCCTATGGATAGAGGGGGGAAAGTTTCCCCTTCATATCTGTGGTTTGTTCAAGCATGGGGCTAAGGAATAGGATAAGAGCATGGCATTCATTAAAGTCTTTAAAAGAGATGCTGGAAAGACAAAATCTCCTCTCTGAAAAGACAAGATTTTCCCATTATTTTGATCAGGATAGTGGGCACAAAAGACTGTCTTCAGTGTTTAAAAACAACCTTGTGGGATAGGACATGGAAATAAAAAACACCAGGTGCAAAGTATACACAAGAAATTATTACTTTTACTATTATTATTAATTAAATTTGTATACTGCCCTATATCTGCATGTCTCAAAGAACCAAGGGAGTTTGTTGTTGTTTAGTCGTTTAGTCGTGTCTGACTCTTCGTGACCCGATGGACCAGAGCATGCCAGGCACTCCTGTCTTCCACTTCCTCCCACAGTTTGGTCAAACTCATGTTCGTAGCTTCGAGTACACTGTCCAACCATCTCGTCCTCTGTCGTCCCCTTCTCCTAGTGCCCTCCATCTTTCCCAACATCAGGGTCTTTTCCAGGGAGTCTTCTCTTCTCATGAGGTGGCCAAAGTATTGGAGCCTCAGCTTCAGGATCTGTCCTTCCAGTGAGCACTCAGGGCTGATTTTATTTAGAATGGATAGGTTTGATCTTCTTGCAGTCTCCTCCAGCACCATAATTCAAAAGCATCAAAAAACCAAGGAAGCTACAGGTTATCAATTCTTTTTGACTTTATAGGAAGATGCCCTGAGTCTGAAACCCCAATGTTAGTATGAATCCTTCTTTTTGACCCTGTTTATTTCACTTTTGTGGAACTAGCTATATAAATAATAGCATAAAGAGCAATAGATTTTGGATATGTTCAGGGCAATAAAACTGTGCATTTTAGATTTTGCCTTGGAGGAAGGGTGAAAAGTAAATTCCTTGGAAAATTAAATGCTCAGCGTGGCAAAACTGGCTGAAGGAGTGCAGCACCAGAGGAAAAATCATGTCCCCATTAAAAAGCACCTTCAATGGCTTTGACGCTGCAATAAAACAATGAGATGCTGAAATGAGTGTGAAGTGTTTTACCAAGTGAAGAGGTTCTATCATTCCAGCATGCAGCAAATGAGAAAAACAGATCCCTGCATTTCGGAAACATAGAGAAAACCTAAGCCTTCTAAAATTTCATGTATCGCTTCTTCCAGTAAAATATGAAAAATAGGAATGAAGGGAGGGAAATGTGTCTATAAATAAATGGGTATTTTGCAAATAATATACATATAAAAATAATTGGTTAAAATACACATCCATATAAAAAGAGGGATTTAGAAACATCTGGTCATATTTTCCTCCCTCTCATGTTTTATCACTGTTTGATAAAACCATTCTTAGGCTCTTTCCTAGTGAGCTCATCGCTGACCCCCCCTCTCTTCTTCCCCCTCCCTCCCTCCCTCCCTCCTCACTTTTTGAAAACTATATTGGTGGAAATAATAAATAATGGTTGTTTTTCTGTAGCCCAATAATACAGAGCAATTCTTTGCTTCCCTAGGGCATTGTAGGGCTTGGTCAAGAGGGATTAGTTCTGTGGTGCTGGGGCTCACTCAGGCCACCAGTGCTCCAGCAGTCCTGCTAGACAAATGCTTCTCTTCTCTTTGGCAATCACTCATAGCCGAGTAAGATTGTCTTCCATAAACATGGTTTTAACCATGAGTCTGTAAGTGACTGTGGAGGCCAATTCTGGATCCACACATCCTTCCACAGTGGGGACATTGGTTTCCAGGCGGGAGTTGATCACGGTGTGGATTTGCCAAGTGTGCCTTCCTCTTAGCACGTGTCTCCCTTGTGTCCTGAGATCAAGTTTCTTCAAAGCCCATGACACCTTTGGTAAAGGCTGTTCTCCAACTGGAGCGCTCGCAGGCCAGTGTTTCCCAATTGTCGGTGTTTTTACTACATTTTTTTAGTTTTGCCTTGAGACAGTCTTTAAACATCTTTTGTTGACCACCAGCATTACGCTTTCCATTTTTAAGTTCGGAATAGAGTAGTTGCTTTGGAAGACGATCATCAGGCATCCACACAACATGACCAGTCCAACGAAGTTGATGTTGAAGAATCATTGCTTCAACACTGGTGATCTTTGCTTCTTCCAGTATACACTGATATTAGTTTGCCTGTCTTCCCAAGTGGTGTGTAAAATTTTTCAGAAACACTGTTGATGGAATCTTTCGAGGAGTTGGAGATGGTGTTTATAAGTGGTCCATGTTTCACAAGCATATGTTTTTAACTTGGTCCAGTGTTTCTCGATGTTATCAGGGACATCTGAAAGCAGATGGTCCTTAAGAGTCGTTTCGAAGCAATCCCACTTAAAGGGATCTTGAAGGGCTTGAGTGTTCATTTTGTGCCTTGGTTTCCTTCCTTGAAGCCTGCGTTGAGGTATAATCTTGATAGCCATCCAGCAGTCCTTTGTACTGCTAGACAAATGCATCAAGACCTAGTAGCGGGTTCATGAAGGCAGAGGCTGATTTGGGGTGTGTGTGTGTGTGTGTGTGCAACCAGTTCTGTCGCACTGGGCACCACAGCTATGAGGTAGCACAGGGCCAGATTCAGCTCTGTTGAGGCCCTAAGCTACTGAAGGTAATGGGGCCCTTTACATGTACAGCTGTCCTTTGTCAAGAACAAATTGTCACTGTTTTTTGTGTTGAATATATGCTATATGGTAATTTATGGACCTAATAGGAATATAAAGCCATTTACACATATTGCCACGCAACCAGTCCACGCAGAATGTAGGTACCCTATATATAGAAATGAGCAAACCAGCGATATTTTAGGGAGCAGGCTAACAGGCGGGGCCCATTACTTACATCAGAGGAGCCTACACAACACAAAACACTGTTGCTGTATGTAGGTTTAATTTTATTTGTTTTTCATCTTATATTTTGGAAATGTACATCCAGTTTTTTTCCCTTTAATTTTTTTGGGGGGCCTCCAAGAGAGTGTGGCCCTAAGCTATAGCTTGTTTAGCTTCTACGTAAATCCAGCAGCGTTGAAAGGTGTGAGGGGTGGGTGGGCGCTGAATTTTGGCATCGCACAGGGTGCCACTGAAATTTGAGACCCCAAGATGAAATAGTTTGCTGTTGAGAATGGCTGCCTGCCTCTGCAAGGACTTAGTTGGTCTTTAAGGTGCTACTGAAGGATTTTTTTTTTTATTTTGCCTCTGCAAGGCTATTCCTTACCAATGGTCATCAGGCCATGGTGGTAGAACAAGCCATGGTGAGAGAGGCAGAAAAGGTCTCAATGAACACTGGGCAAGCACGCACTTACTGGGCGCTGCTGACATCAGTAAGAGTAGCTAACAAGTCAGCAGCCATGCACTTACCTAATGCTGATGAAGTTACTCTCTGGTTCACCAAAGGCTAATGGCAAAGCCAGTATTTTTTCTCAAATCACCTTGCAGTAACTGGCTTAATTCTCCAGCAGTGTCAACAGCCATAGCTAAAGTGAAAGTAAGACTTTTTGCTTTGCTTATGTGCGCATCTGCCAGGGGTTTGGTGTTTCTGCCTGTGAGTTGAGGAAAAGATAGCAGTGAGGATCTCTCTGCATAATGGCCCTATTGAAATGCACCTGGCTTTTGAGGCAGAGCTTAATTCTGTGACATTGGGAGAGAGACTGGCTTGTCTTATAGGTGGGCAGCAGCCTCATCTATTACCACAAGGACACCAGTCGCAATACTGATTGCTAGGATCAATATGAAGTTCAGCAGGGGTGTTAGGACAGGCCATGGATGTCACACCATTCAATAAAAGCAACTCTATATTAAAACCTGAGGTTGCAGACCAGAAGAATTACAGCTAGCATGCAGATTAAAATTATGGCTCAGCCTGTGAAACAATGGCAGCATTCCAAACTCAATGGTGGTAAAGCCCAACCAAGGCAGGAAATTAGCAGAAAAAAGCGAGACTGAAAAATGAAATGCAGGACTGAGTGAGAAGATCGAAAATCACTAGATGTAGTTGATGGAAGTCCAAAAAATGTTGTATAAGATAAGATGTTATGTGGACTTTGGAAAATATATGTGTAACGTGTGTGTGTGTGTGTGTGTGTGTGTGTGTGTGAGAGAGAGAGAGAGAGAGAGAGAGAGAGAGAGAGAGAGAGAGAGAGAGAAGTGAGACTGAAAGGGAAAACCCCACTGTAAACTAGGACTGGCCTATAAGTTCTTTTTTTAAAAAAAAGAATGTATTCTGGGGCGGGGGAGGTTTTACAAAAATAAAATAAAAATCCATTTACTTCTATTTAATAATTTGGTCATAATACACCACTGATCATATGTAATATCATAGCTATGTCCAAGGCAGAATTAAGTAAAACAAAGAAAACACTTTCCACTTTAAAAAAAACCATCAGAAAACTATAATCGGAGTACAGTCAATAAATAGCTCAGCTATCTGAATAAGCCAGAAAAAGGAAGGTTTGGGGCATCTTGCAAAGTGCACAGAATATTTGAGCCAATCTATTTTTAGAGAGTCATGTGTCTCCCAGGGCTGTTCCACAGAGCTACTAAAGGACCTAGACCAGGCTACTATAGAATGAATGTCTGGTGCATGAAGAACAATTGTAGAAATCTGGCAGGGACACTGGGTGCAAGGCAAATGTCTCAAATATAGTTTATTTGATACTGCTGACACTAGTCTCATGGTCTGGTGGTGACTCTGCTTTGGCTTCGTGAGGAAACTGCATCACTATGAGGATGTTGTTGTTGTTGTTTGAAAAAAACAGCTCCCACCAGCACCAAGGAGTGCAAATACCACCACTGATTCATTTGTTCCATACTTCACCTCTTTGACCTTGCATGCCTCAAGCACTGAAATCATCCCCCCCCCACACACACATACCCAAAAGAAACTGGACATATTATCAACAGGCTGGCGAAGTTGGAGCTCAATCATTTAGGCTGAGTTCTACTTTAACCAAGACAGTCCACTTCCTGGAAACTGCTTGGCAGGCAAGGGCAAATGAAAAGAAACGTGATGCTAAAATTTAAGTTCCAGGAAAACAATAACACCTTTGCCTAGTGCCACAACCTGTTGTCAAGTTGTGTCAAGCAGACCACCCTGGGGATAGATAGCATTCCATAGACTGAGAGCTACTGTAAGAAAGGTATGTTCTCTCCTCACCAGCTTCTGGATCTCTCTCAGAGGTAGCACAGTGAAAAGGGCATCAGATTATGATTTCAGGGTCTGGGTGGGTTCGGATGAGAAAAGGCTCCATAAGCTTTTGAGGTCAAAACCAGCACTTTGTTTTGGGCTTCGAAGCAAAATGGCTGCCAGTGCAGTCGGGTCAGAACCAGTGTTAGATGTTGGATATGCTGCAGCAGACTAACACGACAAGCCTTCTGGTCTTTAAATCAAGTTTCAGTTATTTAATTTTGATGATAAAATTCAGATTTCACCAACAAACCATATAACCATAATAATTTGAGTTTTGAGTTTTAATATTAGTGGTGCAGAGAACACTAGCCTGAATTTAAGGAAACCAACCCCTGTTCCTTACATATGTCATTAGACTCTAATTCCATCTGTCCCATCTAGCATAGCCTAACAACAACAACAACAACAATTTCTTATACCCCCACCTATCTGACTGTATTACCCAGCCACTCTGGGTGGCTTCCAACAAAATACAGAGGGGGGCAGAAAACACCAAACATTAACAACATTAAAATAACAGCAGGGGTTGTAGTCCAAAACATCTTCTACAGTATAAAGCAATGTAATCCTGCTGATTTTAAGACAAATCCTGAGTGTTTATGTTTTGCTATATTTGATTCTCTGCTTGGAAAAGTAGATATAAACATAACTAATTAAAGAGTATGATCAGAATCATATCTAAGGCTTCACTGAAAGTTTCAACAGCATACCCTCCCTTTTGTGTTTTACTGTGATAGGCAGAGTGCTTAAATTTGCCACCTTTGTCATATTTATGTCACACTATTTGCAGTCTATGAAATGTATATTCTCCTATCTTTATATCAAAGTATGAAGAGTGCACATTCTCATCTTTGCACTTCTAACCAGAGGAGAAGTTTCTGCTATGCAAGTTCTATTGCAGTTCTTACATGGCAAAGGCAATTGTCACCTCCCTTCTTCTTCTTTTTTATAACTCCGCTGCAGTGCTGCAGTTGATCAATTGCAAGAACACTACGAAAAAAAGTTAGTCATACATGATCAGCAAAATGGCCCAAATGATGTCATCCATCAACATGGACATCGCAATTTGCCCACTATTTTCTCATAAATCAAATCACAGTCCCACAAGGAAGAAGAGCAGCTCATGAAGGGGCAACATGGCAGCAGTTATCGGCAGAGTGAAAGAAATGCTCCCTCAAGGATTCAGTAATTATTTTGACTCGATGGGAAATAAAGAGGGGAAGAGATGGTAGTGGAGAACTGGAGAGTGTCTGCCTCACTTCATTACTATTCCCCAGACTAGAGACGCAACATATGCTTTTCATTGGGAAGCCAATAATTCTGAATCTTGGGACAGGTGAAAACTTAAATGACATTTGCAAACCTTGATTTATATCCCTGCTTAACTCTGGAACATGCTTGCGATGTAGATCTATATGTTCCCATAGATTAGAGGTCAATGTCTATGTATTTGCAATGACTTATTCCTAGACTTTGCCTAGCTTTGTCACATAATTAAATATTTCAGGTACTAATCTTTATGTATAGAAATATTCCTTTCTTTAAAGCTTCTCTTTTATTTTATAAAGCAAACCCCAGTTCTCTCTCATCTCATCTCCGAATTTCCCCCACGTGGAAATGTTGTGCTGGCTGGAAAACTCATTAAAAGTTATTTATGAGCTGTTAGTGATCCCATAAGGATTACACCTAATTCAGTTTGTAAAGCTTTGGAGTTACATTGCTTCCCAGGAATATTCCTCACAACAACACGGGCCACCTTTCCCATTGCCTGACTGTTGGTATTTTAGAAACAAAACATGTCCATTAACATCTTAGTGAATGGAGAATTCTCATCATCTTGACTTTGGGACACTCATTTAGTGTCGGATTACAGAGGATGTTTATGGCATTTTACATGGCCTTGAAATTAGCCATTTGCATTGTCCTCACTTTACAACTGAGCACACAAATGAAAAGCTTGCATATTGGATAACTGAATGGACCATGAACTAAGCCAGACTGATGCATCACAGCGCACTTACATCACAGCTGCCATGGCCCACCAACAGCCTTTGAAAAGCCATTGTATGTATAAAGTGGTACCTAGAAGGTCATATAACAAACAAATCACATGCCTGATAGAATGCTACATTATATTTGCTCCGGTTGCAATTTGCAGCTTCCCCCAGGTTGAGCTCCAACACCTTCATTCTTTATTGCAGCATTTAACATGTATCTGTTTTAAAAGTTGAGTGTCTTTATGGCAGCTTTGAGAAATCTAAAATAAAAGTGACTTTTGAACTGAGCCCCAACTGGTTTGCATAATTGCTGCAAGAGATTTTAAGAAATATCTGCCTTGAGACTTACACCATGGCAACATGGTAGCACACACTTTGCTGAAAGAGGAAACAATATGGGTTCTCCAAATGTTTGCAATGAAGATTTTTTTAAGAAAGAAAACTGGGTGGTCCTGTAGTATATACAGGCCTTTAAAATGCTTTTTTTAAAAATTGCAAATTTCCCAGGGCTGGTGTAAGAGATTGTACCATCTGAGCTGCTGTCCCCTCTTCATCTACCCCCACAACTGCTATTCCTTGTCCTATTTGTGATAAGCATCCCCCCTCCCACCACACTTCTGCTTTAGCCATGACAGCAAGGCTTTCCATCCCCAGCTCCACCCTCCCAGCCTCGCTCTAGGGAGAACCCTAGGGGTCCTTAAACCAGACATTCCGGGCAGGGGGCCGCTGCTGCTGCAGTTGTTAATGTGGCTAAGGGAGCCTAAAAGTATCTCATGGTGCCCCCCCTGTTTGGTTTTATAGGTATTTTTTAATTAATACCTTTGGAAACTGCCAAGAGGTTTTCTGTTGAGTGAGGGAACATTGTTAAACTGAAAGGGGGAGTTTGAGGTTACAGTACTGTAACTACATTGCAAGCTTGTTGAATACAGGATGATGATGATTTATTTGATTTTATATGTGAGTAAGACAAAGTCCTGGAACCATGTAATAAAATGTAGAATCCACCCGTAATGGAGGACTTTACACTCAGATTTTGGCAGACTCTTTCGAAAAGACATCTCACTTTGCCTCACATGGTGTTTCATAGAATCATAGAATCATAGAGTTGGAAGAGACCACAAGGGCCATCCAGTCCAACCCCCTGCCAAGCAGGAAACACCATCAAAGCATTCTTGACATATGCCTGTCAGGCCTCCGCTTAAAGACCTCCAAAGAAGGAGACTCCACCACACTCCTTGGCAGCAAATTCCACTGCCAAACAGCTCTTACTGTCAGGAAGTTCTTCCTAATGTTGAGGTGGAATCTTCTTTCTTGTAGTTTGAATCCATTGCTCCGTGTCCGCTTCTCTGGAGCAGCAGAAAACAACCTTTCACCCTCCTCTATATGACATCCTTTTATATATTTGAACATGGCTATCACATCACCCCTTAACCTTCTCTTCTCCAGGCTAAACATGCCCAGCTCCCTAAGCCGTTCCTCATAAGGCATCATTTCCAGACCTTTGACCATTTTCGTTGCCCTCTTCTGGACACGTTCCAGCTTGTCAGTATCCTTCTTGAACTGTGGTGCCCAGAATTGGACACTGTACTCCAGGTGAGGTCTGACCAGAGCAGAATACAGTGGTACTATTACTTCCCTTGATCTAGATGCTATACTCCTATTGATGCAGCCCAGAATTGCATTGGCTTTTTTAGCTGCATCATACTGTTGACTGTTGACTTTAGCTGCATCATACTGTTGACTCATGTCAAGTTTGTGGTCTACCAGGACTCCTAGATCCTTTTCACATGTACTGCTCTCAAGCCAGGTGTCTCCCATTTTCTCATTCTCTATTCAGCATTCTTCACCCTCGTAAAATCTGCCCTTTTGATTCAACGTTCTCTGTCCCAACCCATTTGGATGGGAGGTGGGACACTGTCAACCAAGATAGGATGCCTCTAGCAACAAAGTGTACTTGAGAGGTCTGAAGCAGCAGAGAAGGTCTTTTTCTCCCAGTTATTCCTCTTCTTTTTCCGTCACTGCACTGAGGTGAACTGTTGTACCTATGAATAGAAATCTGTGGAAAAAGAAAGAATTCAATCCAGGTATCTTGTGTTTCACTCCACACTTTCCACAGTCAGTCCATTTCTTTGCTAACAATGCTTAATTGGTTTGCCCGTCCCACCTGGTAAACTTCTATTTTTAAAAAAAGGAAAAAAGGCTAGGTCAGGCCTTCAACAAGGAGAGAAATTTTAGGAGACAAAAAATAGCTCACTTGGGATGTAACAAGTTTTGTTTCATCAGCTGCCAGGCAGCTACTGCTTCTCATGTATGGTGGGGGAAAAGCAGAGATGGGGAAGAGAACGTGAGACAAGAAGAGTGTTGTTTCTCAACTGATGTGGGGAAGGAGGAGGAGAAAGGTCAAAGATGAGATGGTCCATGATACCTTGCTTCTGAAATTGTCCTTCTACTGATCTCTGTCTGCCGCAGATTCAGATTCTTCAAGAACATTATTGGCTGCCTTGGTTGTTGTCCAGAAAGTCACTGGGAAGCATGGTGTACAAAGTTCTTTCTCCTTTTGCATACTTGTACTTCGTTGCTGGAATCAGTGAATGTGGTTGGGTAAGAGAAGAAACCCGAAAGCGTATAGCTGGATGAATTGCAACTCAAATTGGAGCCATCATTAAACCGAGTTATGCTGAATTGCTCTTGGGAATTACAAATAAAAGAATAAACATTTTGAAACATGTCTCACGCTTAATCATATAACTCTGAGAACAAAGACCACATTTCTTCAAAGTTCTTAGCTTTTCCTCTCGTACAGTACAAAACTGCCTCCAAGATTTGCGGTTCACTTCTACCCGAGTACCACTTGGCAACGTTCCCGTTATATTTAGATTCAGACTTGTTTTCAAATTAATCTCCCTTTTCCTTGTAAATCATCATTTCCCGTTTATTGTCCTCAAGGCAGAACTCTCAAATGTTCCTCAGTATAAGGGACACCCTTTCTTTTGTTCCCTTTTCAAGCTGTCATGTCTCTTCTCGTGAGCATTCAAAATACAACCTGGTTTTCCCAGGACCACAATCCCGCAGGGGGCATGCAAAACACTTTCCCTCAGAGTTTTCGTCTCAGACTTCGAACTGCAGAACTCAAGCTCTTTAACTCTCTCCAACCCCATTATAAAAATAAAAAGATTGGGGAATTAAGCCCAGGGAATTTTTAGAGGGTTAATCAGGAGGAAACGTGTGTTATGGTAGGCAAAGGCAATCAGCACTATCAAAACTGTCAGCGCTGATCACTTTTTTAGCAACAGGGAGTGTGTGTGTGTGTGTGATGTGTGAAGAAGTAGCAGACACTGCATGAATAGTAGTGTATGACACTTCTCTGGATCAGGACAGCTGTCTGTTCCATTATATTACAGATCATGCTCGCTGTCACTGGACAGTAATAGGGAACGTCCCATGACAGCACCAGGGTGTCAAGTGAATGTACCATGAAGTGAGATGAGGCCCACATCTTTTCCATTCGTGCAATTGATCTCACAGAGGAAAGGTTGTGTTTTGCCCAGCTACTTTACTTCAGATCTGGGGGAAGGGTTCATGACTGAGCTTGTCTTAATATTCAGAGACAACCAGGAGTCATTTAAAAACTCAGAGAAAGGGTTTTAAATCTTGAGATGTTTACTTTTTTGGAACAAGTCAAATGCATTTTTAAAAGGCCCCAATTGTTCCTGTTTGAGGTGTTTCATCACCATTTTTCATATCTGTAAAAAGGGTCGTAGTAGCACAAAGAAAGAGGATTTTTTGAGACTGAAAACAAAACAAAACAAAAAGCTTCCTCTGTTAAATATCCAGGGATGAAGAACCTGCAGCCCTCTAGATGTTTTTCAGACTACAACTCCCAGCAACCCCAGCCAGCAGGACCAATGGTCAGGGGTGATGAGAGCTCCAGTTAGAGCTTACAATTTGGGGTGTTTGGGGGGAAATGTGGGAAATTGCATTGGACCTTTAAAAGACACAGCAACATGGAGGCGCCGCATCCTCCTAATTTATTTCCCTTGCTGTGCCAGTGAATAGACAAATTGCTTGTAGATGGGGGAAAGTTTTATGAATGTTTCCCCAATAAACCCATTTCTTTATAACAAGCCTCCTTTCTGTACATCACTAATCACCGGGGCTTTATGTCCCTAAAAGGGAAGCTTATCACTTTTGTTGCTGCATTTTGTCACTGCATTTGATTTTTTTTAAAAAAAAACAAACCTGGAAATGTTGGGAGTCTTTTTGCTTTCATTTATTCAGTGTATTTACAAAAGGCCCTCAAATGAACATGTGGCATCAGACAAACACCTGGCAATCAAAGGACCCGGAGCCAGCTGTTGCCTTTGCAATTGGAATAATAAGTACGTGATACCAATCCTTTCCTCTCGCCATTTGTATCTCTCATGAAAGCAGAGGGAGGTAACGTTCAGGCAGACATTTGGAGGGATTCAGCCACAAAGGATGCTTCTGTTCATTGTGCGCTTAAAACGACGGCAGTGAAAAACTTTCCCCGAGAAGTAAACATTTGAACCGCCGGTGATGTTTTGCAGCTAGGCTTGGAATTGATGACGAATCCTTCTCTGTGTTCAGATACATGTTTCTTCAGGGCACGCTGCTTTTGACAACTTGCTGTTAAAGCATCTAAGTTAAAAACAATTCATTTCTGACCTCCCTCCAGCTGATCTGTGCAGTATTCCTCTTGCTCAGGTTCATAGGTCTCCTCTTCCTCAGGTGTATAGAGCTGCTGAGCTATTGAAGACCTTGAGTAACAAATGATGCCTGGATTGGCCTCTCATTCACAATAAAAGTCTCCGTCAAAAATAACATGCCTTGTTTTTTTCTTTCTTTCTTTCCGAGGCATTCAAAAGGAAACTCAATGGTATATCTTGTGCCTTGATGAAAACAGCATTTGAGGCTACAGCCATACTTCAGCCTGTGCTCGTCAATAAAGTTTTATAAAAGTAACTCATAAAACTGCCAAGGAAGTTTAACCAGGGTATATAGCAACGATGAATGCAATTCATTTGTGCTGAATCAAGACTGGTTCTCCTGCTCTGGGGTCTTTCATTTGAAACGTATGGCGTATGTAAGCATTTGGCATGGATGCATGTGGTTTAACAAAAACATTCCAGAGTACCATAATGTGCACACACAATTGATTCAGTGCATGTGCACATATATACACACCCTACACAAATCTCAGCCAACCCCCCACAAAGAACAGATGTGAAGAAATGGCAGATACAGTTCTACACTCGAGGTAGAAGACTTTAAACATGAGCGAAGGAGAAAAGAATGGGTTTTCCAGGCAGCAGGTTGATAGACACAATCCCTTGAATAGTTCATACCCTCTCTGTTGTCCCTGTCATAAGATTTGTAGGTCGGTCTCAACCAGTCACTGGGGCCAGAGGCCAGAGGCCGTGACCTGTTGATTTACCAAAGTATGATCAACTCGCACAAATTACAGGCGTAAGAGAGTCCTGACAACTTCAATATGATGAGCAATGAGAGCAATTATTTGTGACATGTGAAACCAGTGTGAGAGCATAATTCTGTCACTGCATGACAAGACGTTATTAGCTGGGGCATGCAGCAGCTTGAACTGGGAAGAAGAGCTTTAAAAGAAGCAGTGAGAAAGAGCGGGTAATTCTATGGAAGTGCTGGAATAACAGAGCTTCTCTAACAAAGTAGCTCACAGCTTAGTCTCCTTGTGCTGAGCAGAAACATCCTACCTTCACAGTCTTGAAAGAAATATGCCCTTTAGTCAGGGAAGTTGAAAGAAAGAAGGAAAAGAAAGTTAAAGGAAGGATCCTGAAGATATTTGATGGAATTTCTAATTTTGTTTTATGCAGAATTTTCTTTCTTTCTTTCTTTTTATTTAAAAAATCCATATATATGCAACCACATTTGGCATTTTACAAACTTAGATATTGTATCATGAGAAATATAGCTAAGTGAAACATTTCAAATTTTAGAGAAGGATGCTATAGTTTAGTCACTAGGTTAATTATATCTGGGAGAATTTCCTGTTACTGTTCCATTCTTGTTTGAAAGAGGTTATAAAGAGGCGACATAGTTCTTTTTAGCTTCCACTAACTATGGCAGTTATCTTGTGCAGAAGCTTTGTGCTAGTGCAGGCAGCCCAAGACCTCCTGCTTTGATCCTCTCTTACTCAAGCAGGAATGCACATTGTGAAGCACTGGGCTTAAGCATTGCACGCAAACTTTCTATTGTGGTTTGTTTTGTCCAAAAAACCCCATAAAACCCCATTATTAGGAAACCATGGTTTGTTGTTGGCTTCTCAGCTGTGGTTTGGTTGGGCAGAACAAACCATGAGCATGGGTTAGGATTGAATGCTAAGCCAACCACTTCACCCTCTGTTATCGTGTTAAACTAAGCAACCATCAGAGTGGGAGTGCTCTGACCCATGCACCGTATGGTTTAGTATACCACCTTGAATGGCTCACCATTATGTATGTATGAATGCAACCAATGTTTACATTGCTTCGCTGTAACAAAATATGGTGCAAACAGTTGCCTCTGTAGTGATTTCCATCAATGGTACCAATTGGTACCATGAACCTTTGGGGCCCTTCTAGACAGAAACCTGTTTCAAGAATTCTACCAGAAACCTGCTGGAACCAGGTGTTTGAACTATCTATTGACCTGGCCATGCTGGAAGAGGAGGTAAGTGAAGCTTTTCTTTTATCTCTTTAGGAAGTAGGGTAGAAATTTATGTGCTCAGTACTACTTCAACAGTGTCAACTTTCATGGTAATTTATAATCTCCTTTAATACTCATTTTAATTCTTGCTTCACTACATGCAACTACTTTGAGGAAAAAGCGATCGTTATTTCACTATATGATATCTCCATGAAAGAACACAATTTGGTCTAAAATATAATCAAGGGGTCAATGTTACTAAATTGAGAGGTTGTTAGAGAGGAGTATGTGATTATTAGCCCTTTCCTATCTCCTTCTTCATTGTAAACAGTAGTCAGTTTACATGTTCATTTTTCTGACTTTGTGGGAGAAAGCAACTTGTGATGGGTGCTGAAAGCTGTTGACTATATTTACCCACTTTTCCAAGAATATAAATTATTTCAGACAACATCAGACCTAAATAAATGGTCACTTTCTGTTAAGGAGATCCATTCAAGAGATGAGATGAGATGAGATCAAGATAAGTACAGTAACTACAGATTTAATAAGTCAAATGGGTTTGTTTGAAGTTCAGGTACACCGGACATTATTTCAATGAAATAAGGAAGTCCTGCTTTATTATTTCATGGTTTCTTTGCCCCTTTTAAGAAACTAAAATGAGAAAGGTAATGGCTAAATTGTGCCATCTATTAATGTGGTAATTGTTGTAAGTTCTTGAATGAGACAGTGTGATTAGTGCCAATTTTGTGGTTCGTTTTCCTGTCCACAAAGTACCTATTCCTTTGAACACTATGTGTGGGGATGCAAAAGAAAAATAATAATTATAAAATGACTGTGATGGGAATAATATAAGGGGAATAATTCCCCTGTGAACTACCCCCCCTAATTTATATGATATAGTATAGTTCCACAGACACTTGCCTGAGACTTAGCCCCACCAAATTCAGTGGGACCTACTTTTGAAGAAACATTCATAGGAGCCCTGCTCGTGTTTCATTCCCCTCAGTTCATGGGTTATTCAAACTGCACCAAGTTCTGGGAAATTGTTTTAAGCCCAACATTTCAAATGGGGGGGGAGAACTATAATGTGTTTATAACTAGCAGATGTATTACAGTAAACACCGATGACCCTCACAAAGTTGTGCATGGAATAATTTGTTTGGTTTTTTTGAAACCAAGGTTATTCCACCCCCCAAAAAAAGATTTTTCTGGTGCTCTTATTCAAGAATGGCATTGAAGTACACAAAAGAGAAAATAAGTATCCTAGTGTTTTTAATCTTCAAGTAACCTGTGGTCAGTCTGAAAGCTACAAAATAGTAATGTTTTGGACTTCTAGTACTAAATTAACAAGTGTTACTCTAGGGGATCATTATATTTGTTTTCACCTTGTCCTAATCACAAAGCAAAACATGTAAACATGTATCTCTTTATGTATTAGGCAAACGGAATGGAAAGTTGTTGTCCTAATTAAGTCAAAAGTAAATCAACCTGTCATTCTAGTGAAGATCACACATTGTAAAATACAGATCGTGCCTATGAGATTAATCCAGTGGATGTGCAACTATGCTGCCCCATTTCAACATTAACCTGTGGATTTGCTTTTAAATCCACACAAAAAATTGGATTTAAAACATGGTGAAATCTCATGCCAAAAAGAAGCCACCTTCCTGTTCTCCAATCCCCTTGCCCCCCAAATCTGGTGGATCTCTGGCTTGTACATGCGCAGAATTGACCATAATCCTATGTATTTAATGTATGTTTCAAATATATTTTCTCTCTCAAAATATACATTTCTAAATGTCTTTTGTTACATTTTTTTTTGGGGGGGGGACTGTGCTGGAAGTGTAAAAACAGGTGGATAATGGATACGTTCTGATCTGCACATTAGTCAGGGAGGTGAAATTCAGGATTTTTCACAACAGAATTTGAAGCCTGGAATATTTTTTGCTGCTAGTTTAAATCCTGTTATATACCACATACCACTCTCTTCCTCCTCATCCCACCCCCATGCAAGTTATTCCTACCCCATGTGACTTCATGGGGAAATGGGAGACACTCAGTCCAATAATGACACACCTACCTATTGATGTATCCATGTTTGCATGTGGCTGGAGGAAAGGGCTCTGCAGAGCATGATCTGAATAATGCTGTATCCCCAGTATGAGTGGAATCAGTGGATCATGTCCCATGAGAAGTAAATGAAGAAAATCCTACTGCTGTACTGACTTTATCTCAGGATTGAGCTCTAAATATAAGATATAAAAATTGTGAAGTGCTCTTGGGATCAAATTTGATCTATGTCATCTAATTACAGATAAAGCTACATAGTATTTAACATCTCATTAATTTAAATACCTTGGGCCTTATCACACCATATTAATTTTTCAGTAGATGTCCTTATTGATATCAAAGAAGACTTGGTGGAATAAAGGGGCCTATTGCTGAAAAACACAAGAGAGAGAAAAAACATATCAACCTTAGGAATGGAGGAACTCTTAGAAAGAAAATAAAGGTTAAAAGGGAGATCAGAGAAAAAGAAATAATCACCATTCCTCACATAAAAGGGGAGGCGCATTTTGCGCAGTCGCACGCAGCCCCCTGGGATCCATAAGGCAGCCCTGGAAGTTCAGAGGCCGGCGCTGCCTTCCCTGGCTGGATATTGGGGGACTCCGCCCATGCAGTTACCTGTCCAATCCAGCTGAGGGAGGCATTGCCAGGGGGATTGGCCAGGTAGGAGGAGGTAACCTTACCTGCACACGGCTGAAGCAGAGTCATTCCTGGGAAGCAGTCGACGGCTCCAGAACTTTCCCACCCTCCACTCCCAAAAAATTAATGATTGCATTACAGGTTATTTTCTTCCACAGGCATACACGCACACAGGCGCTGCTATGACAAGGCTGCTGTTGAAGGGCCGGAAAGGAATTTCCCTGCATTGGCAAGTTTCCCCTTTCCCGTAGCAATTCATCACAACTTTGGCGGATGCAGGCCTTGGGCGGAATCCTTTAGTCATCTACATAAACGGGGGTGGGGTGGGGCGGTGACCCCCCCGCCCCCATTGCAGCGGCGATAACAGGGTTCCTGTGAATGGGGCTAAGGGGGAGGCATTGACCATGCACAATAGGCTGTCATTGCCCTCTCCCTCCAGCGGCTGCGATCAACGGGGGGCGGGATATCTGCTTGAACATATGTTCTCCAGAGCTAGCCCAGCCCCCACACATGCTGGATAACCCTGAAATTACCCAGATCCCCGGCTGGGGGCTGGGAAGGATATACGCCCAATGCCTGAGCCAAGGTCTCCCTACATCTGATTTTTTAATAAAGTTGTGGCCAATTTTAATCCCATAGAATGTGGTCATGTGTCATCATTCCGCTTGGGAGCTGCCTGGGGCTTTGAGGGACTCTGCCTGACCACGCAAAATGTTTTGCCTCCCCCCCCAAAAAACTCATCATTTCTCTCATTTGTTTAATATACTGAAATTTGCAATAATGGATAACTATCACTCAGCAGTATTTGTAACAGTTCTGATAGAAGTATGCTGGATGTATATACATTCTAAATTCAGAATTATATATAAGCATGTATGAGAATAGTGTTTAAGTAGATAAAAATCTGTAGGATTTGAAATGTTACATTTGGTAACCGACCTAAGGTTGAGTTCAGCAAAGTCATACTCAGAGTGCACCCAATGAAATCAATGGGTTTGAGTTATTCATGTCCATTGATTTAAATATGCCTACTCTGAGTAGGACTTACTTGGATTCAACCACTAGGATACAAAATATTTGTACTAGTGTCTTGTAGCTTGATCCACAGCTGATAAAGCTCCATGGTTTTGACCACTTTAGTCCCTAACTGTACCTCCTCCTACTTCAATATGGCAGGAATCAACAAAGAGGGCTGTGACATGTTATACTTTATGGATTAGAAATGGTGTGGTGACATATGAATGTACCAGAACTGTGTTCCAAGTCATATACGGACTCCAGAACAGTAGACTCTTCAGTTTTTAGTTTGGACATTGTGTGAGCTGAGACTAAATAGACTTCCGGCATTTTATATAGAGTGCAACGTAACAGGCTGAAATAAAGGGCTCAAGAACATGGTAGAGCTACAGCCAAAGACAGGTGTGGTAATGCTTTTAAGAATCTTCGGGTAGAATTTTCCATTTCCCAAAGCTTGGGCACTGGTGCTTTACTATGATTTTCTGCTAGTTTCTGGCGTACTTCTGTGTAAACACAACTATCTAATTTATCCAATGATTGTCTTCCAGCCTAAATTGATAAAAAAGGATATACAGGGTTAGCCAATAGACTTACTCCTGTCTCTAACTTTTGTCATGTACAGCCGTGTAATCCAAAACCCACTACAGTCTAATCTAGGTTCTTTATCCCTGGGAGAAAGTTCCTTGGGGACAGAGGATTTTGCATATCTCCCTTTATATAGGCAGAGTAAAAGGTCTATCCATGATGGGAGTTGTAGTCCAAAACATCTGGAGGGTACCAAGTTGATGCAGGCTGATGTAGAGAACCAAACAGTCTGTTGATGATACTTCACATGGAAACACACCAGTAGAAAACTTGCAGGTATATGAATGTGTGTACATTAAGGTCAAATTCAAGCATATATGTCCAGAGGCTTTTACTGATTCCCATGGGCTTTGATTAAGTCGCTTAGAGAGGAGGGCTTTAGTTGGACTGGACAATTAAGGTTTATTTTGGAAGAGCCCAGTAAGGGGTAGGACAGATTTCATTTGAACTGAAGGGGAACATAAACTCTTTGAAATAATACTGAGGCAAAAGCTGTGGTGTGGAGTTAAAAGTAGTGGGCAAAAAGGAAGAGGTCAGGAGCATGGCAGAAGTAGGACAGGATCCAGGAGAGAAGCAGCAGCAGATAAAGGGAGATGTGTGGACAGGGAGGGAATAATCTTAAACTGTGACACAGATAATATAAGATACAGTGAGGAACAGGGAAGAAGAAGACACAAAGAGAGAGAGAGGGAGAGAGAATGTTTAAGGGGAAACTCAGGAAACAGAACAAGGAAACCAAGAGAGAACTACAGAGATGGCCTGGGGTAATTTTCTGAAGTTTCTGTATACAAGTGATGCCAGGGGCTGGTTGACCAGCAGCAAAGGAGCAATAGTTAGCACACACCCAGCTATATATGATGAAGGGTGTGAAGCACCCCTTCAGATATTATAATTAGTTTAAATTGTGTTTCCTGTGGTGACCAAAGAAACTGATTATGGATCAACACAGGTATCACGTCTATAGGTAAGAATGATGACTCATATGTTCCTTTTTGTGTTCATGCTTCATCTACAGCTCTAGCTAGTGCAGTGCCAAAATCTGTCCTACATTTTCTCAGTTTTGTGTGTGAAAGAGGGCTCATCCGAAGGCTACCTGAGAATTTCTTTAGAGTTTGCCAGTGCAGCGTTTTGAACTTAACTTATCGTTGTGAGGTGGCTGAGGGCACTGTAGCAAACATTTCTCTAGCACTCTGCAACACCTACCTGGCTCCCTGCTCTGAAAAAGTCTCATGGGAACCGTCGCTTCATGAGGATGAATACAGGGTCTGGGTCGGTTTATATGGGGAGAAGCAGTCATTGAGGTATTGCGGTCCTGAGCCATTTAAGGCTTCATAGGTCAAAGCCAGCACTTTGAATTGGGTCTGGAAGCTAACTGGCAGGCGACAGACTATGATGTTGGGAGATGCTCTCTTTCATCAGTGCTTCATCACCTTAGTTTTTAAATAATAGCCAGGCGGCAGCCATTCTTCAGTGTTTCCATCCAGCATGCACCTCTCATGCTGGGACAAGAAACCAGATTGGGTGGCAAACTGGCCTTCCATTATAGGATGTAGCTTACGGTAACTGTTTTGTTCTGAGGCAACAAAACAGAGAAGCGAGATGCTCTTAACACGAGATTGTGAACAAAGGCAGAAAGATGGCATGATTTCAGACCAGTTCTTAACTGGCTTACAGAAAAGTTGGTTCCAAATGAAATGCACATGTTAAATTTGGAATGGCCAATGCAGAGTCTTTCTTTTGCAGAATCTCCACCCTGTTTTACAGAAATGTAAAACATTCAGATTATTAGACATTTAGATAGATTAGAATATTTATATAGGGCTACATTGGCACTGTGATATATTTTAGTAATGGTAGTAATATTAGCAGTAGTAATGGTAGTAAATTTCATTTGTTTGGCAACAAACTAAGACAGCAGTAAAAAGAAGAAAAGCCAAAAGCAGTATGCACACATACATCACACACATATTGTGTGATATTATTATTTTTATCATTACTATCATTGCTATCCAATCTCTCCAAAAGTAATCTAGGGCAGTTTACAGAAACTTTGTCACAAAACCGCTTTGAATAATGATGTGCTGTATGGCTAATTTAATGACTTAAAACATATCTTATGTAGTACTGGTTATAAGCACAATAAGTAAGTAGCTGGGGTGGTGGAAAATCAGGAGACAAGTGTGGGCAGAATTATACCTTCTAACTCTTTATAGGATTAAAAAGGTTTTTGCTGTGTGAAACTAGAGTTTCTGTTCTTGCATTTAGAAGCATTTTTAGCTTGCTGAAGAATGACTTGGTGAGAGATTCTAGTTTTCTTATGGGACCTTTTTGATAATGGACAGATTCTTTCTCTTCATAATGATAGCTGAGGTTCTTGAGAGCTGAGAGACACTTTGTTCTTTGTTCTCAAGAAGACAAACTGTTATTTCTTTCCCCTGAAGAAATTTCTAATATGAAGTATGGAGTATCAAGAATTAGGCTGAATGGTGATGTAAATCCCACTAGAAATAATGTATCCATTATTTCATTTTATGCCCATCGCTCTAGTTTCCGCCTGATTTAAATCAGCATGAAGAAAGCTGTGGATATTCCCTTTATAAGAGCTAAAATAAAACTCTTCATTGAATATTTACTAGTCCTGATTTGCTTCCTTTTGAGGTGGGTTGGGCTATCATAATATGTTCCAAAAAAGAGAACGAACATTTAGCATTTCAGTAGCCTTGTGCTTTATAATGCCATCATGGGGATTGCAAGAGTTGAAAGGTTAAAACATTTCACTTCTATTTTGCTGGTTGGGCATTCCAAGATGGTTTCCCCTTTAAAAACAGCTGTGTTTGTTTCTATACAATAAAGCTGTCTTCGCTAAATAATAGGTTTTGGCCTAGAATTATCAACAGCTCTTTTCTTACGACTGATTTCTTCTACTTTGTGCCATGTTACTTAATTTTCAACCCATGGAAAGGAGGGAAGGTATCCGCCAAGTCTGGGATCCAACAGAGTAGGGCAAATCTGGAGCCCATTAGAATTATTTTCATTTCATTTTTCAAATTTTATAGACCCATCCCTGAAAGGAGACATGCCAAGTAAGCTGGCTGCAGCGCCTCTGACATATGGTGGAATGAAGATGGTTCCAGCCCCTTAGGGAATAGCTGAATCTGTCAATTTCAGTTTCACTCCATTTCTAATTTCTCCAGTCTTAATTTCAGTTCTCTGCATTGTCATATCAGTTCTGATTTATTTATTTTTTTAAACCCTCATGAAAATTCAGCAGCAAAATTTCTCCTAAATTCCAGAACTTGGAATGGCCTAGTGGACTAGATGAACTCTCACTAAACTCCTAAACATCTCAGTGGAAAGAGCTTAACAAGTCTCCATTGGGAAAGAAGTTCTAGAATGCAGGTAAAATCTCTCTCTCTCTCTCTCTCTCTCTCTCTCTCTCTCTCACACACACACACACACACACACGATTTCTAATGCTGAAAGCTTTCGTGTCAGATAGTGACGGCGCTGGAAGCCATGAATGTTCAGCTGATGTTAACTTGTGCAGGATGGACAAGGGCACACTATCAATCTCTGCTACTTTTGATTCACCCATCTTAGAATATTCTGGCCCCTTTTACACACAGAGAGAGCTCCATGAAAGATGCATCCTTTGCTGCATTCCCACATTACTGTGGTATGTATGGCTCCTTCACACCCAATTGTCACTTCCATCTGGTGGGAGGGGGAAATAGCCTACAAGGATTCTGGCTTACATTATTTCAGAGCCCTGACTCTCAGTTGCTACTTGTTAAGAATGACTATTTTAGTCTATTGCACTAAGCAGCACTTAATTTTTGAAACAATAAGTGGCATGGCTTAATTTAATTAAGAGGGATGCTTATAAGAACTGATACCTTAGACTCTGGCAACTCGGTGTCTGGGCTCAGTGTCTAATCTCTCCTTTTGTACCTGTGCTCTAAGGTGTGTATTTCTTGCACAAAATGGGACATTAGGGTCATTTCACAATATTGAGCTTCAAGGTAAGCCCAATTGGTTAAACTCTCCTAGTAGCCAGAGGACTGACCTCCACATTCAGAGGTTCATCTGGCCTAAGGGCTTGAAAGGTAGAGCTTGGAATAAGTGCTCTTTGGAATCATTAACCACAAAAGAAACATGATCGGAATATTTCTCAAAGTTTTTAGACCTCACAAGCCTCACATGTCATGCAATTGTTTTATTCTGAGGTTCAGTGACATCTAGTTTTAAAGGTAGTATTTCTCTAAGAAATATTATTAATAGACTGGGGGAAACCAAAGCAAAGCAATAATATATGGCTGAGTGAAGACATGAGTGCATTTCATGTGTGTTTCTAGTGATTCACTGAAACCTTAGCCTGGGAATATTTTAAGCAAGGGTAGCAGAGGTGTCTAGAGCACTGTCTAGTTCTGATTTTGGGGATCAGTTTCAGTTTCAGTTGTTGTGGCCTGACAATATTGACAAGGCTCTTGTAGGTGTCCTGTCTGTTGACAATAATGCATAGCTGCCAAGTTTTCCCTTTTCTCGCGAGGAAGCCTATTCAGCATAAGGGAAAATCCCTTTAAAAAAGGGATAACTTGGCAGCTATGAATAATGACTAGGAATGGGTGAATCTGCCAAGTCTGGGTTCTCTCATTTTCCCAGTCTCTAGATTTTCAGTTTTCCACATTTCCACATAATTTTGAAATTTGTTTTTTTTTTTGTTTATTAAAGTTCTCATGGAAATCATCAAGATTTGGGGGTGGATTTTTCCTAACAAACATATTTTTGTATGCAATTTTGCCCAATATACACATCTTTGCAGAGGATTGTTTTTCTCAAGATAATGCATTTTTGTATGTTTTTATCAAAATTTATATGCAATTTTATGCGCACATTCATGTGCACATTACATGCCTGGAGAACTGCATTACAAAATTCAGAGGAGTGCAGATTTCAAAGGATGGTTGTTTTTCAGTTATATTATTCTTTCAGAAAGTGTGAATCAGGTAGGTTCGCTTAAAATGTGAACAAACAAATTTCTTCCCCATTTCCTAGTCATGGCTAATAAAACCTCGCTGAAAATGAGGTACTTAATATGCTCCAGTGGCCAAAAGGATGAGGACAAAACTACACCAAAGAAGCTAAAATACACCTGGAAATATTTATTGTAACTGAATCAGTGAATGTATTTAAGTTTATGAAGGATATATGTAATGTTATTAAGGAGAATCAACAGCACATTATATATGGATAAACCTTGGGGAAGGAAGCAATATAAATGGATGCTACAATCAAATGCTAAAATATTGAAAATTAAAGTGAGCTATAACTTAACCATTGCTGAAATTTACACTGACCCACTTAAACTATACCAGAGCTCTACATCATCCCTGCATTCCTTACTACATGGCCTTTTCAGTCTAAGAGAAGAACATAGCTATCAATCCAGAGTGAAATTCCAGAAATCAGACTCCTGCTGTCTTAAATCCATGTTACTAGAGGTCAGTCTGGTATCCAAGATATAGGATCCAGGAAAATCCCAACAGAAAATAAGTCCAGGAAAAAAAATGGATATAAATAAAATAATAATAATATAGTGAACCCTGAACCTGACCCAGGAGAAAAATAACTACAGCTGTACCAAAAAAACCACAACCCCACCTCAATACAGAAAAACCACCCAGTGTAAAAATATTACATGCGTTAAGAATGGAATCCAAAAGCAAAGTTTTTTCTGGATATGTGTTCCAGAGAAGAGATAAGTTACAGCATGTACACACATTTCTTTCCAGAAACCTTTTCATGTTTGCTGATTTATTCCTTTAATTCCCAGTTTAGTCACAAATGAAATTTGTTCTGTATTGGTAAATAGCAGATGAAAGGACAAAACACCCCCAGAAACAGTTTTCCATAAAGACTGATCTCACTCCTTATCTGGGTTTAGGGAAGCTCACGAAGGTCACTCGGAACTGCTAATGAGCCTTGTATCTTCTTCACTGTGGAGTGTGATCTCAGCTTGACTAAAGCTTTGCCAAGCCTTCTGTTTCTCACATTCCAGCAGGGTCCACGCAGGCAGACATTTCTGCCCTTAACACAGACATTTCGACCTCCTTAAAACCAGAGTCTTCTTGATCAAAGTTGCTTCCATTTTACTCCACAACTTCTGGAGTGATTATCTTCACCACGTACACAGATTCATGTCCCAAGATGAGCTGGCCGAGTGGGTCCAGGGAATAGTTGATGCCTTGGGATTTAGGTAGGGAAGGAGCCTTTTCAAAAGGTCTACCAGAGCATGCTGCTTTATGAAATGAGTCATAAGGAACTTACACTCCCCAGGAGTGACGCCTCTGTGCCTTCCATATGTGCCGTGTCAGGAAGATTTGGGGCATCACATGGCAGGACAAAACAAAGATGTGCTGCAATAAAACACGTATCTCCCATATCGGTCTCTATAGCCAGCAGGTGCTGTAACTCTCCAATGGTTTGACTTTACCCCCTCTGTCTCCAACAACAGAGTATGCCAACAACTGTACAACTATTGCCTGGGTTAAACTGGTCCCTTTGGAGGGGCAAGGTGGAGATGATGGCTGACCAGCTCCAAGTGCATCTGTATAGTTATCTAGACCCACTTCAAACTGAATTCATTGAAGTGGCCTTAGTTGCCCTGATCGATGACCTTTATTGGAAGAGGGATGGAGTCAACCCTGCTAGTTCTCCATGATCTCTCTGTGGCCTTGGATACCACTGACCAGTGAATCCTCCTGGATTAGCTCCGTGGGATGATTTCATTATTACCTGCAGAACCTATAACAGAGATTAGCATCTGGAAACACTGCAAGGCATCATTCTATATCTGATACCCTTTAATATCTATATCCATTTGGAGCCGTCATCTGGGAGATTTGGAATAGTATGATGATGACATGAACCTCTGTCTCCCCATGTAAATCCAGAGAGGCCATTCAGGTACTGGACCAATGCCTGGAGGCAGCAATATGCTGTATGAAAGCCAACTGAGCTGAATCCTAGTAAGATAGAGCTTCTGCTGATGAGCAGCTCCTGGGGCAGGGAGTTGAGAAGATGGCCTGTTGTGGATGGACTTGCATCCTTCCTGGAGCAGCAGCTTTCACAGCTTGGGGTTGCTTCTGTCCAGTTCCAGCTAGTTTATCAACTAAGGCCATTTCTGGACTCAGATAGTTTAGCTCTTGATAAGACTTGTTTAGTTTGTTTGCATTTCTTTGACAGACACCTTTTTCTAGAAAAAGACTTAGGGCATCTTCACATAAAAATATTACTTCAATTATGTTCCATGAGGTGGTTGCCCAGTTTGGAAACTACAGCTGGTGCAGAATGGTTTTGCTTTGGATAAAATGATGCTTCTCCGTTCCTTTTTCCTGTACCTAGGCACACCCACAATGAAAAATCCATGTGTTTACAATTTTTACTCTTAATTATGTTAATTTAAAGCTGCACTTCCAAATATGTGAAAACACCCAGACTTTGGAAATTTGGCAGAACTGGATACATAAAAATGGACAACCCCCTATTCATTATAGATGGAAATGTATGTCCCTAAATTGCTTCCTGATTTGAGATTTGGTTGCTGCAGGCATCGAGGCAGTCCTCAATATGGTCCTCAGCGCAGTTACACTGGGAATAGTGCCACGGACTTCAGCAGTGTAACTCTGCTGTAAGCACTTTGCGATTGGCCACTTAACTGCACTTGAGGTCGCAGCCAGACAGCCGGATCCACAGAGCATGTCGAAACAAGTTCTACTTGTGCCAGCATTTTGCTGGCAGAAATAGGCAGGAAGTGCATGCAGTTCTACACCTCCAGAGAGACTTTTAAAATAAGCACAATGTGCTGCAGGCAAGAAGTGAAACAAAGAATGGTTGTAACCCTTTTATAGCCCAGTGCACTGATATGCATTCTCTTCTAGAGGCTTAGAATTGCACTATCCCGAGGCTTGGGTTGTTAACGGACTATAGCTTTTCAGAGATAGGCAGAGTTCATATTGTAGAGCTGTCATTACCTATTCACTCATTTTTGTGGCTCTGGTCAAACTGATTCCCCCCCCCCCCCTAGATTTCCAGTTGCTTCAAGCTATGCCACAAGAAACCCTCCGCAGTATGACAAGCATTGCTTCAGTATCTGGGTGAATTTCTTAGTGTATGTGCTGTGATGCCTGCTGGAATGTACCCATCACAAATAAAACACCCCCATTCCCATGTGCAATGCCTGGAACACTAGCTTTCAAAAGGTTATTTTTTGGCAAGTGCGAAGGGTGTCAACATATTCATATGCATCCTGTAGAAAGAAAGAAAAAAGTACAAAATGTTCCCTTCTTGGAGGTGAAATTGAATAGACTCAAAGCTGGTTACAATACGGTTTAGTCAATTTGACATCACCTTTGAATTCTAGGGTAGTAGGCAGTAGGCACTAGGAGCTTCTGCAGGTCTGCAGTTAGGATAACAAGGGCAAGTAGCCTTATGATATGCTAAAGCTAAACACAAATGTATTTACTGTCCAGCTACCAGCTGCATAGTGCAGGTGGAAGCTGTGTGCATGTGGAAGTTTGTAAATTTTACCTGAGAGGCATCCAATGTGGATTTTTAAATTCAAGTTGACCGTGGATGCTTTCCAGTGCTTCCTCCCAAAATGCTCAAAAGTACCATACCAGTTCAACAGTGCACTGTAGACAAAATAACAATTCTCTTTAGCTTCATCCTGAAATAGCCACCAAATAACTCTCCTTGACGTATATATTAGGATCATCGGATATGCTCCTTACCAGAGTTTAAATGATTTGATATAACATGGTGGGTAACTGAGTAGTCAAAAACAAAGACCTTTTCTGGGCAGTGCCATTTTTCAACTTTCAAAGGGTCTTGACACTAGAAACATAAGCATTCTTAAAGCTATGTTTGGAAATTACACCCTAGGCAAGCAGCAACGAAATGCATAACCTAAACAATCTTTTGTTAGGCCCGTTTTAATACTACTTCGTTTTCCAGCTTCTTCTCTACAACAAAATGTTATTTAATAAAGGTTTTGAGACTGTCAGGTTTGCAGCTTGGATTGCTTGGTTATGTTGTTGTTGTTGTTGTTGTTGTTGTTGTTTAGTCGTTTAGTGATGTCTGACTCTTTGTGACCCCATGGACCAGAGCACACCAAGCACTCCTGTCATCCACTACCTCCCGCAGTTTGGTCAAACTCATGTTCGTAGCTTCGAGAACACTGTCCAACCATCTCATCCTCTGTCGTCCCCTTCTCCTTGTGCCCTCAATCTTTCCCAACATCAGGGTCTTTTCTAGGTAGTCTTCTCTTCTCATGAGGTGGCCAAAGTATTGGAGCCTCAGCTTCAGGATCTGTCCTTCCAGTGAGCACTCAGGGCTGATTTCTTTCAGAATGGATAGGTTTGATCTTCTTGGTTATACACTTCCTTAAAAACCCAGTGTAATGTAGGGGTGAGAGCATTGCATTAGGACGTGGGAGACTAGAGTTCAAATTCCTATTTGGCCATGAAGCTCACAGAGTGACCCTGACCATGTCTCAGCCTAACCTACCTCACAGGGTTGATGTGGAGATTAACTGAGGATGGGCAGAACCATGCACACCACCCAGAGCTTCTTGGAGAAACCCTTTTGCTCAGGAGAACCTGAATTTGGCAAACAAGCCTTCAAGTACTTCTCTCCAACTTCTGTCATGAAATACAGTAGTCTTAGGTAACAGGTTACCTTTTTCAACAGGCTTCACTAGATATTTTACCCCTGTGCAAACACACATAGGCATTTAAAGGCAGGGAAAAGTATACAAAATCTTCAATGACTCCCTCCCTACATCATTTTTCACACAGCCACCAAGCTATCGGTGCTGGATGAGGAGGTAATGTCTCATCAGTGAAAATGGGGAATGCGGGGAGGGAACCTTCTAATATTGCTCCAGAGAGAAGAAAACCTGTCCTGCCACAGATTTAGGGTGGGTGACAGATTGAACTAACTGAAGACAATGAAGTGCTGGTGCGTGTGTGTGCATGTAAGCAGAAGAGGGCACAGGGTTTGCAGATATGTGGCTCCCAGAGCACCTACAGTGTCATAATGGGTTGATAATGAATTGTGCTTGATCACTAAGTTTTTCTCTCTCCCAGGCACTGCCACCCACGATGGTGCAATCTATGATCTTAGTAGAAGATGGAGTACCTTGCAATGTTTATCTATTACATAGGCTAATGTGCAGATTACACCAGCAGGCACATTTTAAGAATTTTAATGTTTCCATAAGAATAATGTTATCCATGATTGAAACAATTATGTGAAGACCTGCAGAGTGCCAGTGACCAACATTTCAGTGTGATGTGTTCAATGGGCTTAAAAAATATTTAGAATGTTTTATTTACAAGCGCTATGAAAAGTTTTTTTAAAAAAATCCTAATATGCAATAATTGCAAAAGACAATGGTTTACAAATCTTCAGAGAAAACACAGTGATGGAAAAGAACCGCAGACATTTTAATGGCACAAAACCAGATAGAATTCTAATAATGTCTTGTGGCTTTGCAGTTCTGGTATGCAGGAATATTTTTGTTAAGGCTTTGCTCGGAAGCTCCTATGGGGATAACAAGTGGACAATGATAGCACGTCCTAAATTAACATCTGAGAGGAGCATTACTAACAATATAGTTTCGTTTTGAAAAATACATTATTAAACCTGCAATATGCAGTAACAGGTACTGGGGAAAGGATAATAATTTAACTTGTGATGGATTGCTGTTGCTTTCTTATATCCGAATCTGTTTTTCTGTACTGTCTTCAAATTTAAATGGTGAAACACATCTGAAAATTCCCTAGAATCATAGCAATTGTTTTTTAAAAACAACAGAATTGAAGGAATCAAATGACCCTTTATTAGGGAGAGAACTAATGATTTAAACATGCACTGAAGAAACTATTGCAAACATCTGGCTGGAAATCAGTTTTCTAATTCATGCAGATTTTTTTTAAGCCTCCCAATCCATTTAGGTTTATTAGATTCAAGAAATAAATGTCATTTGTTTTCTTGTATATTGAGCTTTAGAATGAGACAACTGCTAAAAGAAGAAACATGTCTATCCTGCTAATCTTTTTTCCAGTTCCAGTGAGTTAAATAATAATAATCTAGCTTATTTATAATCCCACATAAATTGGTCATAGCCAGCAGTAGATGATAACAGCTAGTTTAATTAATTCCTGTGTATGCAAAAAGGAAGTGGAGTAGAATCTGCTCATAAAACAGATACAAAGAAACCAGATGACTGGAATCAGAGCAATTTTTATGGCTGTTGGTGTTAATTTTAGAAACTATAAAACACACTGAATTGAATTTAGCTATTCCCAGTGGCCAGCAATCAAGCTTTGGATTTTGTGGTCCATGTAGTCACAACTGGAAACAAACTAAATAATGAAGAATATGAACATTAATTTTAAAAATGAATGCCTTCATAGATGCAGTGGTATTTGTACAAGTTTTCCTCTGCTAAGAGCCTTGTTTTTCAAAAATTCTTAAATCATTTTTTCTTAACATATTGCTGGGAGAATCAATTTAAAGGTACTGAAAAACATGAAAATGACTGAATGTCAAAATGACTGCCTGACAAGAAATCTATAGCTTCAGTTCATATTTTTAAATGCAGTCTAAATAATGTCTGAAGAAATAGTCACTCCAACTTTAAATGCTGGCTGCCAAATGATAATTATATTGTTTTATTTTAAATCATATGATAAGAGTTGTGTCTTATGGCAAAATAAGCAGAGAGTGGGGGATTGGGTTTTTATTGTTTATTTAAAAATATATGGAAATACATTTAAAATCAAATCACCAATTGTTTATTAGAAACACTCAGCTTTTTCTATTGCTTCCTCCACAAGTTAGCATTGAACTTGGAGAGCATGTTGAGAACTTAAGCTAAATGTGCCCTCAATTTAGCTATATTCCTTTTAAAAAAATCACTTTTATAAATACCAGCCTAACTAAAGCTAGAAAATTGGCTTTAAAAAAGTATATTTTAGAAAGCTTTTGGTACAATGCTAGTTTCAAATCTATGGGAGGGGAGTTAGGTAAGAAAGCAACAATTCTTAAACACAGCTTTATCTTTTTTATAAAAAATATCTTAAAGACTGATACACCAACATCATTTGAAGTAGTTTATAATTTTAAATGTTTAAATTCAGTATTTCATGTAGCTGGAGTGCCAAGGGCATTGGTCTCATTATCAAATAGATAAACAGAAGAATGTGAACTTATTGTAGGGTCTAGCTTTTTCTCTGTTTTACTCCCTCTCCGTTTTTTGTTTTGTTTTCAGTGTTATCTTCAGCCTTTTTGTAACTTGGAATGTTTTAAAGAATCAAATGAAGCAATAGACTACCGCAGCTAGCAGAACTGAACTCTGAAAGCAAAAATTAGAGGTCTTATGTTTTTGCTCAAGTTCTAATAGGAACTGGACATAACAGATATGCTTATGATGCTGTGATGTCCTGAAAAGATGTTCTGGTATTGTCTCTTGCAAGAATGCTATGTTTGAATGCTGCAGAACTTCTTCTTTTGTCCATACTTAGCTTACATATATTTCACTGCCTCCTCATACTGACAGAACTCTTAAAACAACATTCATTTCTGGGACGATTCAAATAATAACGAGGTTATTGTTATTGGGTGAATGAGACGTGGTACATCTTATGGTTTTAGAGCAAGCTTTTAAATAAGAACCACATTTTTAATGGGCTTCAGCTCTATCCCTAGGAGCAAAAGCCTATATGCTATTAAAAGTAGTAGGATTTTAGAGGCTACAACTATGAGCAGAAAGGCTTCTAATACGAAGCCAGATTTAACTTCCATTACAAGAAGTGGTGAACAGTCAGGATCCAGAATTCTTTTTTCTTTCTTTCAGCATTGTAGTAAACTGTGAAGTAGTGTTGGAATTCATAAGATGTGGATCAACAGTTCTTGAGACCAAATCAAACAGGGTTCAGATGCGCGCCTTCCCTCTCCCCACTTTAAACTGTTGCTGAACTATGGGTCTGGGAAGCAGCTGTTGTCGGGGCAGAGGGATGGGGGGAGGTTCTCAAGGCCGTTGGAACTTTTCCCCAGGAAAGACAAAACACTGAACTACTAAACCAGCGTTATCAGTAATGGGGATTGCGGTGAGATGACATCTTTTGCTGTACGCGTTGTTTTAAGGGGTTACAATTACACAGTGTTGTGGGGGTTGGTGTTGTGTTTTTTTTTTTTTTGGAACAGGTTATTGGATTCCTGAATCCTGCAGAATGCCAAATTTCAGGCAAAAGCAAGGTTGTTTATTGGCTATTAAGGAGAGGAATGTTGTGATCATGAGAGCTGATGTGGGTTGGTTTTTTAAAAAATTAGAAACTAATAAAAATATCACACTCTTCATGGCGAGTAGTGTGTTTAATTGGCTCACAGTAGGAAACAAGCAAAGGGTCAAGAATGTTTTCTTCACTCAGAGAACTGTTGTGTGCTCTTTCCATTACTCGTGAATGAAAAGCAAAAAATAAAATAGAATGCTATTTACAAAAGCAACTAACAAGACTTTGAACATAACGTAGTGTGAGCACTGTGTGGACTGAATTTTAAAAATACGTGTTCTGGTGATAGAAATAGGGAGTATGTTGCTCCTTATGAGACGTACTGTATGGAACGGAATATCCAAAAAAGAATATTCTGCTTATACAGTAAACATTGTTAGATCAGGACTTTCTGTTTTAAACAATTCTGCTTTCTAGCAATTAAATGCTTCTTTCAAGAGCAGAAAAACAACAACCCTCTTCTAATATTGTATTATTTGCTCTTTCTAGGTTTTATTTTTAATACTAGTTTGCTGCCTCTTAATGGTGGATTAATTTATGCATGCGTGCACAAAACATTTATAGACGGTTCAATGTAGCGTAGGCTTGAAGAATTATAAACAAATGCTAAGTGCTGTACTTTATCCACATAGACATACTTGTCTTTTTCACAAGTGCCTATCTTCAAGCCAGCTCTTTCTTCTAGGTTATACTTTACTGCCACCTTCTGTTTCAATGCCCTACAGCTAACAAGCTCATTGAAAGCAGAAATGGAAAAGAAGAAATGTGTGTCTTGCTTTAATATACTCACTTTAAATCAGGCTCTATGTATGTCTTACTGAAACCTGAATTCTCCTTGCACTCTGCAACATTTGAGGGGGTTGGGGGTTTTTGGTGGACATTTCACAATAGATGCTTCAAAACTATACTGTGAAAATTACTTTCTGATTATAAGGTAAGCACTCTGTGTCTACTGGTGAAACTTTGCTCTGGTTTTCATCCATCCATCAAATCTTTGTCGGTGCCAGAAAGTAAGAATAGCTAAGGGAAGAGCGGCTTATTTATGAAAGTATTTATATGCCATCACTTATCTACCGCAGTATCAGAGTAGTGTACAGCAGGAAAGCATAAAGTATCATTAAAAACAGTGCAAAACAGGAATCAAATCGACTACTAGCCCTTCAAAATAAACTTTAAACAGCAGCATAGGCCTGTCAGCATGGTTACTGTGAGATGTATCCCTTCTACAAAAATAAAATAAATCCCAGCATAGTTTACATAATTTGATAAACAATAATAGCACCGTAATAAGATAAAAATAAAAACCATGTGTAAGAACTGAAGCAGAAAAGGCAAGACACCAAAAACCAGCATCAGATGTAAACTATTACTACAAATGCCTGAGCAAATATGGATACCCTCACCTGGCACTGTTATGACAACAACGGATGCCCCAGGTGAGTCTCCAACTGCATTGGGTATGCCTGCAGTATGGATCAGGTGAGTTGCTGGAAACCATGGGAAGGGAGTCTATGCTAGTGCACAGGCCCTGCTTGTGGATTTCCCAGAGGCACCTGGTTGGCCGCTGTAAGAACAGGATGCTGGCTTAAACGGGCCCAGGTGCATGAGTGGGCCATTGGCCTTATCCAGCAAGTTTTTCTAGGGTTGCCATATTTCAAAGAGTAAAAAAAAAACAGTCCTAGTTTTCTTATGTTCTTGGGAATGACTTGATCAAAATAGCAAAGACAGTGACTGAACTTTCTGATGGGATTGTAACTGGACATGGTATTATGTTATAAACTTGAAAACAGCCCCGTCTTTCCTATTGGGGCTAGTGGTGCGTTGCACCAGGGTGCCTGCCTATCAGGGGGACCTCTCAGAGGCGCCCCAGCAAGTGGGGGAGCTGTGCGGCTTTGCTGGCGGCCTCTCCTTTCCCTGCACACCGGCTCGCGAGCTGGTGGTGATGGTGGAGCTGCCCTGCCTCAGCTCGGCCACCCAGGCTCAGCTCAAGGTCCATGGGTGGAAACTGCAGTGGCGCCCCACCACCTAGAGCCTGCACCTGCCGCTGCCCTGTGGTATGGAGGAGGCCACCACCTTCACAAAAGCCAAAGGGTGCCCGAAGAGGCTGCCCCGTGCCCGCTGGGGCTGTTGCCACCTGCCTGCCTGCCTGGCTGCTTGAGAGTTTGGCGGGCAGTGCCTGGAGCCTCCGTCTGCAGCTCCCATGTCGCGGCTGCTCTATGGCGCTCCAGGCGGGCAGGAGGGCCTGCCGGACCTCGTCACCTCCACTGCCCAGCTGCTCTCCGGAGCCAAGGAGCTTCCTCCGCCCGCCCGCTTCCCCGAGCCAAGCGAACAAGCACCGCCACCGCCAGTCCCCCAGAGAGCCAGTGTGGTGTAGTGGTTAAGAGCGGTAGACTCGTCATCTGGTGAACCGGGTTCGCGTCTCCGCTCCTCCACATGCAGCTGCTGGGTGACCTTGGGCTAGTCACACTTCTCTGAAGTCTCTCAGCCCCACTCACCTCACAGAATGTTTCTTGTGGGAGAGGAAGGGAAAGGAGAATGTTAGCCGCTTTGAGACTCCTTCGGGTAGTGATAAAGCGGGATATCAAATCCAAACTCTTCTTCTCTTCTTCTTCCCAGAGCCGAAGTGCAGCGGGCGCTGCTTGCAAATGTGGAGGAAGGGAGAGCGCGACCGTGCACGCCACCTAGCCAGCGGGGGGGCCAGGCCAGGTGGCCAGGCGGCAGGGAGGGGACGTAAAGTTTACCCTCCAGCCCCGCTGGCAGTGCAGCCCTTGCCCGCCTCCCCCATGCTGCACCGTGCAGTGCCCGGAGCCTCTGTCCTGCCTGCCCTCCATCTGCTACTCGCCCAGAGGGAAACGTGGGGGGTGGGGGGCGCCGGAGGGATCTATGCACCACAGAACCAGATAAGCTTAAGATGCCCCTGCTTGAAAACATACATAGAACTTTGGCACGACTGTTGTGTGCAATGCACCTGAATTTGAGAAGAAAAAAGCAAAACAAAACCAGGGATGGTAGCTGTAAATTCCTCCCCCCCACCAGAGTGCACCCATTAAAATGAACGGACATAACTTAGTCACGTTCATCCATTTCAATGAGTCTGCTCTGAGTAAAACTATGTTGAATACCATCCTAGATATTTCATTTCTGTTTGGTTTAATAATTTTATGCATTAAATATCCTAAATATGAATGAATCCTGTGGTGAGTGATAATATATTTAGTATCACATTTTAGTATTTTCAGTTCCCCCCGCCTCTCACGCATAGACACACACACACACACACAAATATTCTCTCTTAAAGGGGTGGCGTATTGGCCTTCACAAGCCACAAAGACCCACTAAAAGTGAACAAAGAGATGATCTGATTACTATGCCTGCTGATGATGACACCAGCACTGCAGCATCATGATCCCAGATTTAAACTACGAAAAGCTCACTTGCAACTGCTTCTCTTGTTCACTGGAGTGAACATGCATTGCCTTCCTGTATTGTTATGGACACAATTGAAGGCTCTGCTTCTTACTCATAAAGTACTAAACAGCCTGGGACTTGAGTATTTTGGGGAACTCCTTCAACTACGTAACTTCCACTGAGATAGCTCAGCAGGGGAAACTCATTTCCGTTTTGGGGGCTGCAGTTTTCTCCCTTGTGGTGCTGACATTCTGGAATTAGGAGGCATGCAAAGAAGTCTCATGAACCAATATTTCCCCCGCTACATTTTTTAAATTTACTCTCTGCTTTGGAAAATAGTGCTGCTGCTGCTGATTTATTGCAGTTTATTGGATGGTTTTATTGTTCTCTATTGCATTTCATTGCTGCTTATGTTTTATTGTACATCACCACGGACGACCTTTTAAAAATATAATTTAAAAATGAATGAATTAAAATGGGATGTGTAGTGGTTTGCAGGATGAGTGAATGGAAGTACCTAAGTATTCAAACTTTTTAGAAAGTTATGCACTGTCAGCTGGCCAGGTTTCCAAAGAAGCCTGACATTTCATTTGGAAAATGCTCTGACCCAAGGCCTGGCAAACCTCCAGAGCAAGGGAGTTCTACAGCTGCAGAACAGCCGCCAAGGAGGATGCCTCTCTATCTGATTCTGCTGCTCATACTTGGCCCATTGATGGTGTCATCAGGAGGTCATTCTCAGCCAACTGTAGCAATCCCTAATCAGGCTCTCTTTCAGAAATGAATTTAGGTTTAAAATCCACATGAAACTATTCTTTCAAGCCGAAAAAAATAAATACTGTATGTTCCTGCGTATAAGACTACTTTTTAACCCAGGAAAATCTTCTCAAAGTTGGGGGTCGTCTTATACGCCAGGTCGTGTTTCTTATACGGCGAGTATATCCCAAACTCTATATTTTAACTGGAAAAGTTGGGGGTCGTCTTATACGCCCAGTCGTCTTATACGGCAGAATATACGGGCGAGTGCCTCTGATTTTACCAGTTCACCCTTGTCTTCAGATACTCAGAACAGGGCCTTTACCACTTTCCACCACTGAAATAAGTTTGCTATTTGAGGATGTAGGACAGAGCCTTTTCCGTGGTGGCACCCAGTTTGTAGAATATCACCCCCTCACAAGTATGACTGGTCCCAACATTTATCATTTCAGCACCACATTGAGACGTATTTATTTGCCCAGCCATTCTAAGCGTTATGACTCAAGTATTGTTTACTCTGCTCTATTTTTTGCAACTGCTTTATTTGTTTGATAGTGCATTTTCATATGCACCATTTATTTTATGATTTGGTAGGTTCCTTATGATTTGGTCCCATCACCTCCTGGCAAATAGAAGGGGAAGAAATGGAGGCAGTGAGAGATTTTACTTTCTTGGGCTCCATGATCACCGCAGATGGTGACAGCAGTCATGAAATTAAAAGAGACCTGCTTCTTGGAAGAAAAGCAATGACAAACCTAGACAGCATCTTAAAAAGCAGAGACATCACCTTGCCGACAAAGGTCCGTATAGCTAAAGCTATGGTTTCCCCAGTAGTGATGTATGGAAGTGAGAGCTGGACCATAAAGAAGGCTGATCGCCGAAGAATTGATGCTTTTGAATTATGGTGCTGGAGGAGACTCTTGAGAGTCCCATGGACTGCAAGAAGATCAAACCTATCCATTCTTAAGGAAATCAGCCCTGAGTGCTCCCTGGAAGGACAGATCCTGCAGCTGAGGCTCCAATACTTTGGCCACCTCATGAGAAGAGAAGACTCCCTGGAAAAGACCCTGATGTTGGGAAAGATTGAGGGCACAAGGAGAAGGGGACAGCAGAGGATGAGATGGTTGGACAGTGTTCTTGAAGCTACAAACATGAGTCTGACCAAACTGCGGGAGGCAGTGGAAGACAAGAGTGCCTGGCGTGCTCTGGTCCATGGGGTCACGAAGAGTTGGACACGACTAAACGACTAAACAACAACAGGTTCCTTTTAATTTGTGTTCTGCATCTGTATTGAGAAAAATATTAAAACCTGCCTTTTAATGCATTTTTTGTTTGTGGGGGGGGGGGGACGACGCAGTTGTATGGGATGCGATCTTTCCTGGAAAGGTTTTCAAGATGTGGAAACATTGTTCTTGTGTTTACTGGCGAAACGCTGAGTGGAAAATGGTATCAGGAGGGACTCTGTCAGAGTGATAAAAACTTATCTGCTGGCTCATTTGTGAATATGGTTGTAGAGTTGTGGGCTGCTGTCCTCTGAAATCAATAGTGCAGGTGTCCTGCAAAGAAACAATCACCCCATTCTTTGGTTATGCTTCATCTGCTTTCTTCGTATTTGTAATGGTATTCTCCCTTCATGAATAAGAATGTCAGGAAAGCATTAGCACTATTCAACCATTCTGATCAGAACAAGGAAACACCTGGGAAATCCCCAGGGGATCTACAGTTCTACACTAGAAAACTCCACGTTTTGCATAAATATGCGTAAATATTCTAATTTATTCTAAGTAACTGCATTTTTTTAATAAAAAAAACCATTATATATATTCCTGCAGGTTGGTGATTCATACAGGTTGGCAGAGCAGGTGAGTTGAAGCCATGTGAGAAAGAAGACTGTGGATGAACAAATCTCCTGTCCTTTGAGTGCTGATAGTAAATAATAATATTAGATATCCTTTTAGTATTAGTGACTGGAGCGACATATTTAACTGCACTCTTCGGTTTTAGAATACATTTTAGTGAGCTGCCTAAATTCCTCTGGGATATATTTATAGTACTCTGCCTATTTTCCACATTAAGAGGAAAGATCTGGAACATTGAAAAAGCAATACAAATACACACACAAAATGGGTGCAACAGAAACCTACCGTAAATAGATTCTGGCAACACCAGCACTACCGAGTGAAATTCAAAAGCATGTATTGGAAATATCCTCGCCTTGTTAATATTTATTGTTTACTTCACTTATATACTGCTCCTTCCACAAAGTGTAATTAAGGTCAGTGTAGTTATGATATTATTAGTATTATTTCTGATTTGCCTTGCACTATTAAGGACAAGTGACAACCATTTAAAAAATATAATATTAAAATCAGTTAAAATTTCAGTCAAGAAAATAGTGTGGGATATAGTTATCTCAAGTGTCAAAGGCCAGGATAAAGTTGTGTGCCTTCAATATGCAACAAAAGCTACATAATTAAGAATGCCAGACACACTGTTGGGGGGAGGAAATTCCACAGTTTAGGTGCCGCCACAGAGCAAGCCCGCTCCTAAGTAGCCACCCCAAATTTCTGTGGGCAGTGGAACTACCAAAGTGGCACCCTCACAGTCTTAACACCCATGAGTGTTTATGGGGAAGGAGTCAGCCTTTCAGATATTTAGGATCTAAGTTGTTTGGGGCATTAAACACTAATGTGAATTATTTCAGAGTATTAACAAGCATATAGACAGAGGTAAAGGTGGTGCTGTGGTCTAAAGCACTGAGCCTCTTGGGCTTGCTGATCAGAAGGTCAGCAGTTCGAATCCCCACGATGGGGTGAGCTCCTGTTGCTCTGTCCCAGCTCCTGTCAACCTAGCAGTTCGAAAGCTTGCCAATGCAAGTAGATAAATAGGTACTGCTGCAGCGGGAAGGTAAATGGCATTTCCGTGCGCTCTGGTTTCCGTCACGGTGTTCTGTTGTGAGAAGCGGTGTTGGCCACATGACCCGGAAAGCTGTCTGTGGACAAATGCCGGCTCCCTTTTACCTTAGACAGAGGTACAACACTAGACTTTGAAAAAACTTAGATACAGTAATGTCTTTCATTGAAGACTCCTCAGTATGCTCAGCAGTCATAGGATAAGAGGAGAGTTCCTCTTATGCACCAGAAAATGGTTAAGGAACAGTTACCTCAGTGAAGATTCCCCACTGTGAGGACAAGATGCTGGACTAGTCAGGCCTTTGTTCTGATCCAGCTGGGCTATTATGATCTTATGACTAATGGTCTACCTAGGTATAAGAAGTTACATATGTTCCTATGTATGACAGCATAGATAGCCGCCCCAAGACTAGATCTGTTTTTCTTCAGCAGCAGAACTGCACTATATGCCTTAAAACTGTTTTTTTGTTATCAAGCAGCAACATAAATCTAATCCCTTTGTCTTGCATTTCCAATTTGCGAGTCAGTTCTTACGCTGGATGAGGCTCTGACATTTCTTTTGGACGGTGAATGTGAGCCATAATGACAGTGCTCATTTCAGAACCACCTCTCCTGTCCTTCTGGAATGATGAATACATATTGAATGTCCATTGCATCTACATTTCGTGTGTGAGAGTGGGAGAGAGAGAGAGAGAGAGAGAGAGAGAGAGAGAGAGAGAGAGAGAGAGAGAGAGAGAGAGAGAGAGAGAGAGAATCATAGTTTTGTCTATTAAAACCCTTTCAACTCAATTAATATTTCTTTAGAAAAATCACAAACGATGTTTAAGTAAGTAGAACTACCCACTAAAAGCTCAAACTCTTTCTTAAAACTGCAATTCTAGAATAGCATTCCTAGGATAGTCAGGAGGAACAAAGTGTCTTGCTGCATATAAAACCAATGTTATTAGCTATAGGACTGGTTTTGTATAAGAAATTTCAGTCTGATTCTTTTGTAGTGGGCACTGATGGCAATTTTATCCAGGAACCATTTCTTTCTTTCTTAGTTGTCATTGTCATCATCAGGGGTCCCCAAACTAAGTCCCGGGGGTCGGATCCAGCCCAATTGCCTTCTAAATCCGGCCTGTGGATGGTCCAGGAATCAGCATGTTTTTACATGAGTAGAATGTGTCCTTTTATTTAAAATGCATCTCTGGGTTATTTGTGGGGCATAGGAATTTGTTCATTTTTTTAAAAAAAAATATAGTCCGGGCCCCACACAAGGTCTGAGGGACAGTGGACCGGCCCCCCTCTGAAAAAGTTTGCTGACCCCTGGTCATCATCATAATGCCATGGAAGTTTTTCACATTCCCTTCTAGCTTTCAGTTCAGTTCATATGCATCTGAATGTAGTTTGCAGTAGTTCTGATCTCCTATCCTATAGGCACCTTTGGCATATGCGTGCATTTTGACTTCTCCTCTCTGCTTATGGCCATATAGTCATCTTCATAATTATATTCTCCTAGTAGATGGAATGGCTCTGTGGGTTAAACCACTGAGCCCAGGGCTGGCTGATCAGAAGGTCAGCGGTTCGAATCCCTGTGGCGGGGTGAGCTCCCGTTGCTCGGTCCCAGCTCCTGCAGTTCGAAAGCACGTCAAAGTGCAAGTAGATAAATAGGAACCGCTACAGCGGGAAGGTAAACGGCATTTTTGTGTGCTGCTCTGGTTCGCCAGAAGTGGCTTTGTCATGCTGGCCACATGACCTGGAAGCTGTACGGCGGCTCCCTCGGCCAATAATGCGAGATGAGCGCGCAACCCCAGAGTCGGTCACGACTGGACCTAATGGTCAGGGGTCCCTTTACCTTTACCTTAGTAGATGGAATAATGCAAAGACATTTAGGGAAATAAACCCATACATGCATATGATGGCCTTCAGATGCTTTCCAGACTTATTAAAGTCTATAAACTTTGCAACCACTCACATATATATTCCTTGACTATACGTTTCACAGGTGGATATTAGTTATGTAGAGTTTTTTACATCTATTCCTTATTCCCCCATGAAAAATATTTTGTAAGCTCCAGGATGTAGGTAACCACTTAGCTCAGTAACTTGAGCCAGTCTAGTTCTTATTTTAGAGTTTCTACCTTCATCAGAAGCAGAAACCCCTGGATGTGGATTGTTTTCCCCAATGACAAAAGTGCACTGCATCTTACTGAAGCGTACTAGTTTCACAATAAATAAGCCAAGGCTCTGAAATATTTCTTGTGGTTTAAAAGAATCCTTTATAAAGTAAGGATGACTCTACCCCCCTCCTCCCCTGGTTAGACATCTGCAGTCTTGTTTTGAGCACTCCTATTGGGAATCCAGGTTGTTTTAACACCCAATTAAATTAGAATAATTGGGATAGAGTTGCAATTCCTTTGCCTCCAGCTGTGAACCATAATCTGTTTAGCACCTGAATATTATTTCACTTTATTTTTAGTAGCCAGCCAATGGCTTGAGAAAAGTGGTAATGAATCAAAAGTTTTTAAAGGTGAAGATCACTTATCATTAGTTTCAGTGAGGTATTGCTAAAAAAATAACCCGTCTGTGCCAAAACTAAAAAGCAGCAAACTTAAAAAAAATAAACTTAACAGGTGAGTTTTTAATGAAGAAAAATGATGGGGGCTGAAGAACAATAACAATTTGTGAATAAAAATAGATTGTGCTAGATTTTCAGCTAATACATGAAAAAAAAATCTCCACACTTGGGAGCACAATCCTAGCCCCTCACACTGTATTAATGATGGGGTGGGTGGGATCAGGGGCTTTTTTCAACCAGAACTCTCCGGAACTCAGTTCCAGCACCTCTCAGGTGGGCAGCATTGCCATTATAAGAGAACAAGGGAGGCATTCATGGTGAGTTCCGGCACCTTCTGCCCCCCCCCCCCGAAAAATAGCACTGGATGGGATAGGGCATAGATGAATCACCTCAGCTCCTATTAGTAGTGGAGTGCAAGGAGGGAATTTCAGGGCTTGTAACTATCACCATCTCCTATATAGCAGTAAGACACATACAGTCTGATATTATGTATGGCCTGAATTCAGTCTTACTGAATGTACATAGGACTGCAGCCTGAGGATAACAAAGAAGATTAATTATCATAATCATGTTTACTGAGCCCTAATTATCTGCCTGCATTATCTATTCAAAGACTTGAACACATTTTAGTAGCTTAGCCAAGCATTCAGGAAAATTCATGTGGTAGATGGAGTCTTTTACATAGGCTCATACCATCGCAGACACCAGGCATTAATTACCAAGAAGTATCTGCTTATATTCACCCTAGAACATGAACAATGGCTTCAAAGGTAAATCAACAAAAAATCACGCTTTGAGCTGATGTCTAAATAAAGCAGGCAATTATTCTTACTGCAGGTAAGCACATAGAACTCGCTAACCATAGACTAAAGATGACTAAAGACCTCCACAGATTTCAGGTTTGCCTTTTTGTAAAACTACACACAATAGCACATCCATTGGACCAGAAAGCTGCCAACAGGAAAAACAATGGATGCTTTTGAACTTTGCTTTCTAACCAAACTGATTAATCAAACTGCAACATTGAAAAGAAATTGACACTATCTTAATGGTTAAGGCCCAGTGAGGCCACTCCTGGGTTCGGTACCAGGTGTTTCATTATATGAAATTCCTACACTGTCTGAACAGGAAGATAACTTTTGATTGAAAAGCCTGCAATAATATCTTAACCTGGTGTTTGAAAAGTTACTTGTGACAGAAGGTAGTTAAGAGCATAGTAGGGATAAATAAATGAGATTGGGCTCTTGCCTGATGGTAACTAGATAGCTTAGTTGAACTAGAACTCTGTGCATGCCCCATGAATTTGCTATGAGCAATGGAAGCAGAGTAGGATTTAGGAGAGTGTGACCGGTTTGGTTGTGCTGGGCACAGAGCCTCAGGGACACAACTATTATTTAGAATGGAATGTGAGAGGTGGGTGGGTGTGTGCCACATTTTGACACTTAAGTTAACCAAGAGTTCATTTTCTGATGAGGTTCAAGTTTTCCCTCTTTCAGCCATGGCAATTGCATTTTATGGAAAGGAGGAACCCCCCCCCCCAAATGACTTTGCTTTAAGCCAAACAAGGGAATCACTGGTCCACAGACCAATCCTGGTCCACCAGGAGGTCCAGTTTACCCAATGAAGCCATTTCCCCAAACTACACCCACCTGTCAACCAACTGTCACTTGGTGGTATAAGCTGAGGGGCAGGGTGTGGGGTTCAATCCTTGTGAAGCAGACTGAAGAAAGCAGGATTGAACCCTCTGCTCATCAGCTGGTGAACACATAGTTCAGTCCTGCTTGGTGCTGATTGACCAGAGTGTTCCCTGTAGGGAACATACTGGAGAAGCAGATTCCCGCATAGAGCAGAACTGGACTTATTTTGACAAGTTTTGATAATTAGTAGTCCTTTCCAGAATTAATTCCTAGAATGGTTGTAGAAGGCTCAACCTGCCACAAAACAGCATTGGCTGAGGCAGTGGCAGAGCTTCATGCTCTGGTCCCGGGGGTGGAGAGCAGGTGGGGCGGGCTGGCACGCGTCCTGGGGGCGGGGCACGCCGCCTGCAGGGGCGTGGCACCCAGCGCGGGCGGGGGAGCAGCCGCGATGACACCCCACCAGGATCGCACTGCCGGGGGTGGAGCGCTCCCCCCGCACTCCTCCTCCACCAGTGGGCTGAGGGCAGATGAAGTCTTGACATTACCCAGCATTGTCAGAGCTTGTGAGGATTGCAAGAGGCTGGTCAGTGGAGAGACATTGCGCAAATATGGTTTAAATTTAGTCCAAAGGTAAACCATTTATTTGAAAAATAGAATGCAGAAGTAAAAATAATAATTTGCTAGTAAACTGGTTTTTCTAAAACACCCAGGAAAAAATTAAAATAGATATCTCTTTTTTAAGTGTCTCTCTCATTTTAGTTCCCTTTGGTAGAAAATGTTTATTTCAGTCCACAGATGTGGTTATGTCATGTTTCCACTGTGTTTTCATTCAGTACTTGTGACAAGTCTAGTAACTGGAGCCATTTGTACCTGAACAAATAATATCAAATCTGAATACTTTATAAATATTTACAATATTTGGTGTGTGTCTCTCACACATCAAATGCAAAGGAGAAGGAGAAGAAGAAGGGGGGTGGGAACCAACCCTGTGTGTTACCTTATAATAAATATTTACCGTACGTATTACTGACTAAACTTTTTCCCCTAGAGCTATTTAGGGAAAGCCGGTGGCATTGTTTATGTCAAGTTTCCTATATTAAAATTCTTTAAATGAAACTGCAAGAAAATGAAATGCTGTATGTTCCGTAATGATTGATGTCAAGGAATTTCACGCACCCCTCACCAGCAACAAGAAGTGCATGTGTGTGGGTGTGTGAAGGGGGCAGCAGCGGGGTTGTAGATATGGGTAGTGAATAAGGCAGAAGTTTGAGGGTTTTCTGGTACAGCTGCAGAATTCATTGGAGCAAACCTGGAAACACCATGACCCTTCTTGCCCTCCTGCTTATTTTCCTTCTCCCTCCCCTCTTAAGTACAGAATCTAATTGCAAACATTCTCCCTGTCCCCTGCTCGTTTCCTGCGCTGAATGTGGAGCCAGCAGAAGTTCCTGGTCTAAAAAAAAACCGAACAACATTCGAGGAATGTAAGGACGCTCCAGAGTGAACTGTTTATTTGTTCCTAATAGTTTTAATACAGAGATGCTCACTCAAAAGAGAATTAAAATATATCTGGTATTTTTTAAAAAACCAAACAAACAAACAAAGCCCTATCAAGTGATGCTCTGAGAACTTGATTTTGCATATGTGGGCTCATGGTGCATATGTGCATATGGTTGGAGGCAGGACTTTTTCAGCCAGAGCTCACCAAAATTCAGTCCCAGCACCTCTCAGGTGGGCATCATTGCCATGATAAGAGAACAAGGGAGGCGTTCTTGGTGAGTTCTAGCACCTCTTTTTCTAGAAAAATAACACTGGTTGGAGGACAAATGATTCTGCTGATGTTCTATCACTTTTCCTGATTGCTGCCTGCCTTTTGTTACAATCCGTTGCCCTCCCCACCTCACTCTAATGTGGCTAAAACCCCTTTCCCTCCCTTTCTATAGACCCGGATGAAATTTAGAAACATAGCAACAAAGAAGTCCCCACCAGGTATGTGCCCAGTGAGATTCCTTTGTGTTGCACTAAGCTGCCCCCCTGTTAATTTCCACACGTGATGGGAGCTCACTGTGCATATTTGTGCGGACAGGCAGAGTCCCCCAAACCCACAGGCGACCCCCCCCCGAGCGGAATAAATACACGAGACAACATGCTATGGGATTCAAATTGGCCACAACTTTATTCAAATTCAGATGTAGGGAGACCTTGGCTTCAGGCACTGGGCGTTATCCTTCCCAGTCCCCAGCCAGGGTTCTGGAAGGCTTCGGGGTTATCTACATGTATGGGGGTTGGGGCTGGCTCTGGAGAACATATGTTCAAGCAGAGAGAGCCCGCCCCCTGTTTGCCGCCGCTGGTAGGGGGAAGTGATGACACCTATTGGCATGGTCAAGGCTTCCCCCAATACCCCGATCTTGTCGCCGCAAGGGGGTGAGGTCTCCGCTTCACGCCCCCCCCTCTAGGAAAATCGCCAAAGAATTCCACCCAAGGCCTGACACTGCCAAGTTGTGATGTATTGCTACGGGAAAGGCGAAACCTGCCAATGCAGGGGAATTCCTTTCCGACCCTTCAACAGCGGCCTTGACGTAGCAGCACCTGAGAACCTGTAGAGAAAAGGTTAACCTGCAAAAGAACATGAATGAAGGGTGTGAGAAGCTCTGGAACCAACTGGTACTTGGAGGTAAGATTCAGATGCTATTGTACGAGCTGGTTTGTCCCTCACCTTACCTGGCCATCCCTTGGCAACACCTCCCCAGGCAGGATTGGATGCCAGACTTGGGTAGGCGGAGACCCCTGGCATCCTACCTGGGAAGGCGGTGCCAGACCTGAACTTCCAAGGAGCGCCCTCTGGGATTAGGGGGCTGTGCGTGTCCACGCAAAAAACACCCCCCATTGATGTGTGGAGCGGTCATTATATAGGACTACCTTTCACATAAAAATCAGGACACTGTTCTCTTTCTGCTTGTGATACTTGGTCTATCAAATATGTGCTGAAAGCATTTTTGCTAACTCTCCATCTCCCCACATAGATAGATAACTCACTTCACCCACAGGAAAAAAAGAGTCCAATTGAGCTTTGGGACCCTTAGGAGAGAGAACTCAGCCCAGAGAGCAGCTGTCAGCTATGTTTTTACCCACAGACTTCAATTTTTCTGTGATGCTAGGATTATGTATCTGCCTTAGGCCTCACACACATGGGACAGTTGCCCCAGAGATAGATACCTGAATAGCAATGGCTAAGTATTTACAGGATGAATCTTAGTACCCCAGAGCAAACTGGCACTTGCCCTTGAGCAGTTTACTTGGTAGTTAGTTGTTAAGGAGCAAGTTGCCCCAGGGAAGTTGCTGTAGGGAAGTTGCCTGTGTGAGTGCCATTTGCAGAGAAGTCCAGTTGCCCCCATCAGAAAAACACTCAGAACACGAAATACTGGATGAATTCTACAATTCAGAGGAACAGGTCATTGAATTTGTGCTTACGAACTTTGGAGCAACCTTAACGGATGGTACAAAAGGCATGTCTCAGGGGACCAACTGAACTGGATAACTGCACATTAAAATCCAACCTTTGGGTCATTTGGGTGGAGTCAATATGGTCACCTTCATACAGCATATTCCTTCAGAGCCACATCTTCTGAACTATATCCAAATAGCTAGTGCTAGAGAGTGCTTTTGACACTAGTTAATTCTGGACTCATTCATATTAATTCTATTTCTAAACCAGGACCTTTAGCATCCAATTTCATTCAATTCTCCCTCTGGAAAGAATCATATCACTGTAAACGTTCATTCATTCCTTTTGCTGAAAGCCCAGAAGACAGAAAGGAAGAAAAATGAACAGCTAAGCTACAGGTGTATCTTTCACTGCTTCACTGTGGTTTTCCTTCCTTTCCTTCACCCCCAACCTCTTTCCCCCCCAGAGCAAATCTTTTTTGCAAATCTTTCCTCCTGAGACACCCAGCTGAGTTCCTCCTACAAGTCCTTTAATTCCCTTGCTGTCAACTTGAGGCTTGCTGATTATGTGGGTCTGGTTCAGTTTGCAAGAAAACCAGATTCAGCAAGTTTGTATTCTTCTACCCTTGGACCTTACATCTCCAAAGCTGCATTCCCCACTGAAACAGACCTCTTTTGTCTTCATCTAAGGCTGATGCCTGTTCACTGTGAGCAGTAGATGGGAATTCATAAGGTAAGGACTGGGAACAAATCAGGTTTCCTAATATTGAGGGTCTTATTTTAGATGCCAAGAACATGCGAAAGAGTCGTTGAAGAGCCTTAGCATATCTTGCAGGTATTTGGTACTAAACCACAGTGAGGAGGAGGAGGAGCAGCAAGTTGAAGTCTCTTGGATATCTATGCACATGCTCAGGGCCGTCTTGAGCAGATCGTGCGTCCTGGTGCTGAGGGGCGGAGATCGCTCCGCCGCCCGCCCTGCCCTCGTAGGGCGCAATTGGTTTCCGCGCAGCTTCGTTGCGCGGCGCCCTCCTTTCCAGGCCGGCGCCCAGCTTACCAGCCCCGCGCCATGGTGCACTGCGCCAGCGGGGGTCTATGAAGAGCCGGCCCTGCACATGCTGAGGCTTAGAGCTCCAGGCCCTGATGGTATGAATGCATTGACACAAGCTCCAATAAAAACAATATACTTCCAAGCTGCATTAGCCTTCCCAGCTACCAGGGCCATAGCTTCTATTTCTCAGCTGGAAGCATGAGCAAGTTTCATCAGTGACATCTCGAGTATTTTCCTTTGGCTTTTGCTGGTACTTTGGCACTGTCACTATTTAGCCACTATTTCCCCCACCCCCAGAGCTCTGAACCAGGGAAAACCTACATCCTACATCTACTTAATTTCATTTCATTTTCTCTCTTTTGGCATCTCTCTTTTGGCACTATAAATGGTAAAGGCAGTTAAATTTGAATTACAAAGAAGTTGCCTATCCAATTACTATCTTGATTTTTTAAAACCTTTTTGATTGCATAAATATGCCACTCAGGCAAGCAAAAGAACTGATACATAATGTGTTCTTTTAAGTGCGATTGCTGATTTGCCCCCTTCTGAACTTTGTTCCCAAAAGCCTTAGTATTAATGCAAATAATTAATGCCAATCCAGAAGGGCTGGAGGAGGGAGACTCTTAAATCTAATGTGCTAGTGGGCTTGTGCTGAAAGGGGGGAAGGTGGTTTTTTCATCTTTTTTCTTCTTTCATGGGCCAGTGTTTCCCCACACCCATATACAGACCAAGATATTTTCTCTCATATCCCATGGAGGATACAAAGACTCACCTGTCCCCTTCCCTTTTGCTGATACCACCATTGGAGCACCGATGGCAGAGTTGCAAAGCCAGTGATGGTTCCTATGCTTGCAAAAGGGACATGTGTGAGGATAGAGCTCCTTCTCCATCCATAGTTCTCCCTATTGGTGGGTGGAGGAGGGTGACCAAGGTGATCAAGTGTCTGGAAACCAAGCCTTATGAGGAATGGTTGAGGAAGTTGGGTGAGTTTAGCCTGAATAAGAGGAGACTGAGAGGAGATGTGATAGCCATCTTCCAATATCTAGAGCGCTGTCAAATGGAAGATGGAGCAAGTTTGTTTTGTCCTGCTCTAAAGGGTAGGACAAGAAAGGAGATTCCAGCTAAACATTAGGAAGAACTTTCTGACAGTGAGAGATTTTAGACAATGAAACAAACTCCCTCAGGAGGTGGTGGACTCTCCTTCGTTGGAGGTTTTTAAGGAGAGGTTGGATGGTCATCTGTCATGGACGCTTTTGTTGAGATTTTTTGCATTGCAGAGCATTGGACCAGATGACCCTCAGGGTTCCATCCAACTCCACAATTCTGTGATTCTATGAATTAATGAATCAGAAAGCAAATAGACCACAGGACCTGAAGAACTACAGCTAGGTGTGCTGTTTGTATGGAGTGTTGGAATGGACACTCTTCTGGATTATTACAATTAAGTTTTAGAAGCTATAGTGAAATAGGGCTGTTGGACAGAAATCAACAGGTGACATTTCCCCCATCCTTAATACTCCTTGTAGGCTAAAAATTCATTGCTGGTGGATGTCTCATTCATATCTGTTAAAAGCCCAGAGCCATTTTCAGTGAAAAGTAGAGCTCTTTCTTTCCTTCCTTCCTTCCTTCCTTCTTCCTTTCTTTCTTTCTTTCTTTCTTTCTTTCTTTCTTTCTTTCTTTCTTTCTTTCTTTCTTTCTTTCTTTCTTGTGTATATATTAGGCATTGTCTTCCTTTCTTCTTCTCTGTCCGTAGAAGCTCTCTTTATGTGAAACTCAACACACAGCTGCACCCCTGACATACTTTCACATAGTTTCTGACAGAGTGTGAAAGGTTAACTTACAGTGGCATGTACAGTATGCGAGCCAGATGTTCCTGCCATCTCTTGATTTGTTCTCATGCAATTAGTTCCGTTAATGAGAAAGGTTACGGACTGGCAGACTGGGTAAGGGAAGTAATATGGGAGAGGTTAAACAGAGGCCATCACAGACCTCCATGAGCTCAGCTTACACTCTTGCGTGTTCCTGTTTGAGAATTTCTTGGGTGTGTGGAATATGCTCCCAAGGGTTAGGAATGTCTCTAGTTTTTTGCCAGGTGCCTTTCAGAGCTCTTGTATAACAAGGCTTTAGGAATTCTCCACATCACTTTTTAGGGTTGATAGGAAACAGGAAATGGTGCATACGTCTCATGAACCCTGATATGTGATATGGGGAAGTTTATCTGGCTATAAACATCTTGATGAATGAACGTCCTAGGCCAATGGTAACCAACCATTTGATCTGGACTGTTTGGTTGCACAGAAACCTGCAACTTTGATGATGATCCGAAGAGGCCTATGAAAGCAATTAATCAATTGGATTGGCATAACAGTAGGATGGTCATCTTATATTTGGGGTGGGTGGGTGTGATTAATATAGCATTAATGTAAAAAAAAAGGTGATATGGAGTGGGAAGACAGGGCACTTGGATCCATTTAGGAATCTTATAATTGCAAACATAAAGCAGAAGACTATAAACGGAGCATTCAGATGGCCACAATTAGGGAAGAATACGTTGAGAGATGGAAAAGACTGGGTGCTAAGTGTTGTGAATCACCATTCTTAGCCAGTAAAAAGACCAGGTAACAGAAACCTGAAACTGCTGAATGAGAGAGAGTTCTATAGCTGAAATTGTCAATTTCTAGTTTTAGAGGAAATGCATGCAAGAAAGACTTTAATGATTAAAGCTGTAGCAATATTAGATCAGCTCCACATGGCAGAGTTTCATCTTTAGCAGAATTTCTACAACAAGTGATCTATACTATCCACAAACACAGTATTGGATGCATCTTGAAATCTATGTGCATCTTTCGACTCCATGTGTGACTCATCAGATGCCATTCCCCTGATAAGTTCGGGGCTATTGGTTGCACAGAACATAGAAATAAAAATCTGATCATCTCTATTCTGAATGTGAAAATCATGTTCATCCTACATTGGTCTGCATTAACAACTGCAACAAAAAGCCTTCAAAACTCTTCAGGCAGTGTTTTAGACAGCCTCACGCTATAAGGCCTATTAGAGACCTATAAAGACCGTCAGGAAGGATGTAAAGACTATCAGAGCACATAAACAACCACCAAAAAGAAAAGCTTGTGACAAGTTGTGGAGTGGTTGTTGTTGTTGTTGTTGTTAATGTAGAAGCAAGAAGACCCTCCACACAGCCACCTCTTAATTGTTTTAAGGAAAGGCAAACACAAAAATAGCCCCTCACCCTCCCCAAACCAATATTATGGAGGAAAGTGTATCCCTTTTACTTTGCCTACAAAATGACTCTGTGCCTCTCTGTCTGGAATTTGGCAGGCTTAATCAACTATGCCATAGCTGCCAAGTTATCCCTTTTTTAAAGGGATTTTCCCTTATGCTGAATAGGCTTCCTCGCGAGAAAAGGGAAAACTTGGCAGCTATGAACTATGGAGGGGCTCCAGTGCCTATATATTTCATCTACTTTAGCGAAAAGGATGGACAGTTGTAGCCATTTATTATTATTATTATTATTATTATTATTATTATTCCGGATTGTAGTGAATATGGGAACATGAAACTACATTTCAATCAGAGCTGCTCAGGAGCCAAATGGTGCACTGCGCCACCGGGGGTCTACCTAGAGCCGGCCCTGAGTAGGAGTTTATTTAGGATTTGGATTTTATAGCTATAACTATTAAAATAAAATGCAAAATTAGAAAGGAAGTTAGAAAACCATCAGTTGAGGTTGATGGAAGTCCTAGGCTGTGATAGCCAAAGGTCTGTTATGTTGTTTAAGATGGGATGTTATGTTTGGAAAATGTGTAAAAACCAATAAAAATTATATTTTTTAAAAAAAGATATAGATAGGATAATTTAGAAACTCTTCGTCTCATTTAAGAATGTCCAGACTTTTTTAAAAAAATAAAAAAATAAAATACCAACAACAACCTTTAAAGAGAAAAGGAAGATTTGAGAAGTAATAGAATATATTTTAAATCCTCAATGACCCTTTGCTTTCAAATACAAGACCCAGCCATTTTCAAAAGCCCCCCCCCCTGAAGTGCTGAGAACATGCCTTGACTCTGGAATGGGAGAGATTCCATTTCAGCAGTGCTTAAGCAGAGGAAACACCCAATTGATTCAGAAGCAGAAGTGTGAAATAATTTACATCGCCAAGAGCCAGCGGAGGCCATAATGCCACTGTTCCTGAAGTGTCCATGCCTAAAAACAAGCCCAGCTGGCCATTTATAATCATTTCCCACCCTCTCAATAGGAAAACACCACATTTGTCAAAATCGTATGCTGATGCTTTCAGATTTAGTTCATTAGCTCTCATTGTGTCAACGGGGATGGATCATTTTGAACAAGCACCAAACAGCCTCCTTGCGCTATCTTAATTATATGTCAGCACCTCTCCAGCAAAAGAGTTTTCTCTCTCTCCTGTTTCCTTACCTAGGCAACTTCCAAGAAAGAAACAATGGGAGGCAAAGACAATACATCTCCCCAGTAAATTGCAGGGGCTGGATCCTCCCACCCCAAATTAGACCCCCCTGCTGCCCTGGTTTCCTTCTTTATGTGTCATAATTCATCCCATTAAAAATAATTTGCAAAGATCAAATTCTGGACCCTGAAGGAGCCCAACTTCCTAGGATAGCACCAAGGAATTGGGTCATCTCTGCTAGTGCAGTCTGTCGTGTGATGGGGAAGATAATGTTTTATTTTTAAACTGGATCTGTATCTAGGTTGAATGGTGGAAAAACCATTTTCAATATTTGAGGAAGATCAGCTTGCTCTGAGAGAACAATCATACAGGGCTAATCATAATTAGAATTAAACTGCAATTTCAGTATTCCATATTGAAATGTTGACATTTGAAATGCTGTTTCCTTCCTCAATTAAATGAAGGCTTATTACACACTGTCCATTCTTTGCATGTTCCACCGAACAAATGCTTTGGTCTAGGCTGATAAATTGGGAATAATTTTACTTGTTGTTGTTGTTGTTGTTATACAATATTTACAATGGTTTGAATACCTGCTATTGGACAGAAACTTATTGTATTCACACCAAGTTCTCCAGCTTTGCTGAGTCAATCAACCAGAAAAGTGCTGAGTGATTTGATCAAATTTCCTCCAGAATTGCTTTGCCTTCCTCCCAGTTTTGGGAGTAATATGATTCATGAATTGTGCAGGGCAGGAGAAGATGTAGAACAAGGAAATCAAACGAATTGTAGAAATGCATTTCCTAGAATTCGAGTTGCTAGAATCAACCTAAGGATGTACCTTTAATTGTAAAACAGAGACATCGAATTGTACAATATATAATTGATTTTATACTAGTGGTTAGCTTCGTAAGGAGGAATTGGGGTATCACATGGCAGGACAGAATACCCAACAACTCCCAAACCCACAGCCCCAGTATCTTCACACTCTTTTCTTGAGGGAAGTGAAACACTTGCAGATCCTGTCTGCTTTGTGCAATGTGAGACTTCTCTTGGATAGAGGCTTGGACATAGCTGCCAAGTCTCCCATTTTCCCCGGGAAAACCCCTTTTTTTACTTACCTTTTCCCCGTGGTCCCCAGTATCACTTCATCTCCCGTTTTTCTCCGTTATTTTCTCCTGCCGGCGGCCATTTTTTCTTTCCGATTTGCCCTTCTATGGGCACAAAAAATAGCCGCCGCCAGCTTCAAAAGTCGCATGTACGCATGTCCGGAAGTGCATAGACATGACTTCCGGTGTTGGCGGCGGCCATTTTTGGTGCCCATAGATGGGCGGAGCGACACCGGAAGTTGCGTCGGCGCACTTCCTGACATGTGTACAAGCGACTTTCGAAGCCGGCGACGGCCATTTTGGGTGCCCATAGAAGGGCAAAGCGGCACCGGAAGTTACATCGACACAACTTCCGGTGTCAAGTGGCTGCCGGTCCCGGATTCTGCAGTCCGGAACTTGGAAGGTAAGGGCTTGGAGGGAGGCATTACACAGGCCTAGAGTCTCTGCTTATTAAAGAAGCAAAGTCTAGATTTCTGGCATCACAAAACGCAAGCTTATTCACACCTCAAATCTTGTCAAGATGGTGAGTTACGATTGGAGGTGCCATTTCAATCCCTGTAAGGTAAAACAGTCTCTCTTGCACACTTTTCTAACTAATAGTAACATTTCTGCTATGCATTTGCTGGGATATTTGCTGGCTATAGGAATTTGTTTCTTGGCTGCCCTATTATCTTTCAAGGTGAGCTGTAACGCTTTGTTATTATGCCACATTTCCAGTCTATCTGGGTTACAAACTTTAAAGCGAAAGGATAGGGCAGAAGAAGAGGTTTGATACAGTGGGATGTGTTTTAAAAGCTTACATCATAAACATAAATGTCCCAAACATGCATTGACTTACTGGGTTGCCAAAAAGACAAGCTGGCCATGGTGTTTCTGTTGTATCAGGGGTGCCAACTAATTTGAACCATATCTCTAAACAATCCAAGATGTATTTTGCTCATAACAAACATGCTTAGGGAGATACTTAGAATGGGAACAAGGCCAATTTCCTCAGTAACACCTGTCAGCGTAACTATCTTGCCAACTTGTGAGGATCAAATGGAAAGCCAGATAGACTGTCTTCAGTGCTAAGAATCTCTGAGTTGAGGAGGGACCATTTGCCATCTCACACAAAGCCCCCTTTCCTTTGTTCTCGAATGGCCCATCACCCAGGCAATCCCCTCAAGACAGGAAGCTAGCCTGGCTTACATTTTAACACTTGCTGGATCCAGGGGTTAGTAGGATCTTGCATGCAGCCTTCATCTTCCCCACCCAAACCCATGACAACATTTTGTGTATCCATTATATGCTCCAGATAGACTCTTGATGGGAACAGAGAGACTGACCACATGGTGTAAATGGTTGCCTTTTGTGTTTTTTCACATGAAATCTAAGCTCAGCTTCATTTACTGAAATGAATTAGAGGATGTCCTGTTACACATTTTAGGCTTGTGAAACTTCATACTGCAATAAAGTTTGGTCTTCGTTAAGACATGACCTCAGCAATATGTAGTTACACAGAAATTTGCAGCTGCAGTACATGATAGGAGGGAGGGGGTTCCTTGCAGTAAACACGAAGCGGAGAGGCCTGTCTGATTTTTCTCTCTCTCTGGTTTGCAATGAAATTGTAAATTGGGTTGGCATTTTCTTACCATCTTCTATTTCTTCCCAAATAATAGCTAGTTCTCTATTCTTTCTCGGTTGTGCATCTCTCATTTCATCCTGCTGGAGAAGGGCCTATCCCTGCTCCAGTTCAGCACTGTCTCTAATTAGGCTGAGCTACCATATCTTTAGTTCCATCTCATGTCAAGGCTGAAGTTATAATTGCAGGTGACACATTTGTGAATTCCCATTGTCATGCAGAAGAGGGCTGTGAGCAGGTTATCCTCATGGCTATGCTTGGATTATTGAAAAGCAATTTGTAGGGGAAGTCTACAGGGGAAAGGTATTTCACCTCACTAAGCCTAAAAAAAAAGAGAAAAGAAAGAAAACCACTCTGGTGATAGATAGCTTGAGGTCTCTGAAGCAAATGTGTTTAACAAGGTCTATTAAAAAATCACTTAGCATATCAACAATCATATTTCTAATGCATGTGCCGCTAAAGGCAATATTAGCTTTTGTAACATGTTGTTGCAGTAAAGTGCTGTTGCAGGATATGTCGTCTGTTTTAGAGAGCTCAGTGGGGAAGTCAGGAAAGATCTATCCATGTAGCCAATGGCTTTATAGCACACAGTGCAGTTCTTCTGGCCAGCATAGACAGTTTCTTGCATCTTCATAAATGGCGCATCTAGTGCTAATTTCACTTATTGTATTTGCAAGAGAAAATACTGGAAACCTCCTGGAAAAAAATACGGCCTGCTCATGTGCAGAACAATTCTAGGTTAAGCATACACAGGATTGCAGCCATAGTTTTTGTCCTTAGAAAAACATGCTTAAGAATGAGTACTTCTAAATACCCAGGTGAGTAATGAGAGCAAGGGCAAAGGGAATTCTTCTTACTCAAAGAACACCATTTCATTATCAGGGTAAGTGCAATGCTGCTCACACTTCTCTACACCCAATTTCGCCACACCCATGACTGATGCACAGAGCCTAGGAACATGGTCCTTGGGCTAAGAAAGATTCCCCAGCCCTGGCCTAGGCATAAGGCTATATTATTTAACTGGAGGAACTGTACCAGTTCAGAGCTATTGGAACAAAAAAAGGATATTTTTATTGGTAAGTAATGAAAGATAAAAGCATCAATGCATTTTCTAAAAGGACGTGCACACAAATCCAACTCTCTAATCTGGCTCTGTATTGTTTGAAGTTTGCTGAGCCAGCTCTAAGACTTAGAAAGTTCATAGGATAGAAAATCAGGAAACTCAGACAATGGTTTCCCAGGACTGACGATTTCTGGCACATATAACCTTCATTAGGGAAAAAACTCTCTTACCCAAAATGATGTTTATGAAAGTGGAATTTTGCTTTGGGAAGAAGAAGAAGAGGAGGAGGAGGAGTTTGGATTTGATATCCTGCTTTATCACTACCCGAAGGAGTCTCAAAGCAGCTAACATTCTCCTTTCCCTTCCACCCCCACAACAAACACTCTGTGAGGTGGGTGGGGCTGAGAGACTTCAGAGAAGTGTGACTAGCCAAAGGTCACCCAGCAGCCGCATATGGAGGAAAGGAGACGCGAACCCAGTTCCCCAGATTACGGGTCTACTGCTCTTAACCACTATACCACACTGGCTCTCTTGGTTAATCAGACTAGGGTACTAAAGCTAAATATTTTTTTACTGGTTTGGGACCAGTCATTAGAAACTTCAAGTGGATCCTTCTGGTTATTTTGTTATTTTGTTCGTTACCAAGCACAAAAATGGCAGGAAAGGAATAGCTAAGTTAGCAATTAGGATAGTCATGTCTTTTAATGGTACTTAACCGGGAACATATTTATCAGTGTGGCTTCAGGAAGATAGGACATGTATTTAGTTTGAAGAGACAATAAAACCATAAAACCTTGCTGCTTTTGAGAATATGAGTCATGCAGCACCCTCCCATGGCAATATTAAGGGCAGTTTTTGAATTATAGCTAGCTGGGGAATACAAAAGTATCCAACACAGGTTTCCCTATTATTATTATTAAAATTTATTTACTGCATTTCATCTGAAGATGACAGGGCAGTTTACAGTATAAAAACACAACAGCAACATCCCATTGCAAGATGAATGGCAATAACATTAGAATAATCAGTCTTGAATGGTGTTCTGAAGTCAAGTAAATTACAATGGAACAGCTCACAATTTTTGCTTTGTCTGGATAAAGACTCACAAGTACAGATGCTTATGAGAGGTTTAGTTAAATTGCCCATAGCTCTTGAGGAGCAGCATTATTTGGCATGAGTTCTCGCAATAACCAAATTTCTCAAATTTTCTTGGTTTCCTGATCTTACACGCGTTCTGGGAAGGCCGGCAAAAGAGCCACTCTGTATGGCATAGCTACACTGTTTGCAGGCAAATGCGTTATCTGGAAAAGAGAATGTTCTTCAGCAGTTTAGCACACTAGGAACTAGTTTAGAATAAATCATTGTTATATCCTAAATCCATGAGCAGAGAATATAATGATAACTGTAATGAAAGTACTGGGGGAGCAAGGCTTTGGCAATGCCTTAGTTGGTGACTGTGTAGTTTATTCTTCCAGGGACTCTGTCAAAATATTTTCAAACTCTTTTTAAACCTCTTAGTCATTCAAGTACAGCCTCCCCTAAAAAAATATTTCACACATAGCATGAAAGCATTTTCAGCAATTGTAATGTGCAACTTGGCTATGAAGTGTAAGAAATGTGTTGCTATTTACAAATGCAGAACTAACAATAAGAAGCACTTAAGTAAAATGGGAAATTGTTTGAAAATAGGGTGGTCAAGGGCAATGAAATGTACTTATTTGTCACTGAGAATGCTGCTCATCCTTGTCACAAATACTCATGACATCTCCTGTGACATTCTGTATGATTGCTCTCCTATTTTACTGCAGTGTATCCTGAAGTGCCTCAGACTGTATGCTATTAGCCTTTTAGTCTGTTGAAGTAGTCCCCAACCACTTTACTGTATACTGGAACCTTGACTTCATTGGGTGACGAAACTTTTTTTTCAGTTCCATTCTAGATTTTAAAAAGCTCTACTCTAACTTCAGCCAACTTTCTAGCATCGAGGCAACAATTCCCAGGTCCACGCTCCATGGAGCAGTTGTGTGGCAACTTCCTCTGCTCATTCATTTTCAATCCCCTGCTGATTCTGGGAGACAGTTGTGCAAGAGAAGCACCTGGCCCTTCAATTGCCTGACATGCCTCTTCCTGCTGCTGACCTATCCTGTGCTCCACCTTCCAGCTCTGAAGCCTCCCCTGCCTCTGACTCTTGCCTCTTGGCCAGTGCTGTTTTACCCAAATCACTGCCCCACTCTCCCATGTCAGACTTTAGCCCCCTTTACCCCGGTGCACTCTTGTCTGCGTCCTGCCAGTCCCTGACAATCAGTGACTACTAATCATGATACTGGGCTGCCTGGGAGTGGGCTCCAGCCAACAGTTCCACGGGGGGGGGGGGATGCACTGGGACATGATCATGGGCAGGAAGAGGAGTTATGCTAAGACCAGGCCATGTCATTACCGAGGAGGCAGGCTTAGTCATTGTTTGAAGACTATCCCTGCCTCCGGGTGTGGTCTTGACCGGATGGATACTAGAATCAACAGGGAAACCCACATGACCTGAAGGTCTTGCTGTGCAATGCTAGGTCAATGATTAATAAGACCACTGCCATCCATAACTTGATCGTGGATGGAGGACTTGACCTGGCATCTGTAACAGAGGTTTACACCAGCATAACAGAGATGGCCAGGATGTTAGAAGGGATACAATATACGAGCTTTCTCCATTATCTGCACAGCAGGGGGTGTTCAGTCAACAGTGCAAAGGCTGAGCTGAAGCATTTCCTGCTGGTTACCTGCTTTCAGCAATAGGGGACGCTGCTTGGTAGTACCCAATTGGTTGGCTGTCAGATTCTAGAGCTCCCTATTGGTGGCTCTTAAGTAATTAACAAAATACAGAGTCCATTCAAAAAACACAGTGTTCATTCATAAAGCAGTAACATAAATATCCATTGCTACATATTGGGTGTATATTTCAGCAGTTGAATGTACAAGTTTATGGCCATACTGTAGTATAGTGCTTATGTGTCAGTCCAACCCCTGCACAGTCTCATCAGGGCTGACCTTAAGGCAATTGGAGCAATTTGGCCAAATTGAGCCCCGTGTGCTGCTCCTAAGGGAGCCCCTGCACCAGGGCAATCTAGATGGATTTTATTTATATCTATAAGGTATTTTAAAAATCAAGTTGCGCCCCACTGCTTCAAATTGGGCCCCACTGGCTAGCGCTGAGTCTCATAGTTACTGGGCCTGAGTTGCCTTGCCCTTGCATGAAGTCTTGGGTTTACAATTTTGGGAGAGGAGAGTCTGTGGCACTGGGGACAGGGCAGGCTTGTGAGGCCTCCAAGACTTAGAGGCCCGAGTTGCCCTGCCCTCGCATGAAGTCTTGGGTTTGCAATTTTGGGAGAGGGGAGACTGCCCGCTGGGGAGTGGGAGGGCTGGCGAGGCCCCCTAGATTTAGAGGGCCTAAGCTTCAGCCTACTTAGCCTATACATAAATACGGCACTGGGTCAAGACGGCAGCCACTCCTCTGCCACTGCCATTGCTGCAGCATCAACGTCCCAAATGTGTACTGTAGTATTTATTTATTTATCCACGACCCCCTCCCGGCCGACCAGTTTGGTCAACCCAAGGAGTGACACAGCTGGGGACTCCCTAATGGCACGGGGGCTCGCCATGCCCCCCGCACAGAGGGGAGAGATCATGACAAGCCCGCAAAAAGAAAGGGCTTTGGTGGGCAGGTGCCTGGGGGCCACAAGAGATTGCTTTTTCAAAATTGCCTGGGGGGGCTGTTTGAAACCAGCCCGGGGGCTTCAAGTGGCCCCCGGGCCGGAATTTGGGCATGCCTGGTGTAGGCTGTATGTGAGATCCTGGATCCAGCAAGTGTTAAAATATAAGAGAATAGCTTCCTGTTGTTTTGGTAATAGCCTGGGTGATGGGGTATTAAGGTAAACAAAGGAATGGGGCTCTGAGTGAGACAACAAATGGGTGGGGGCCCTCCCCCAAATCATGGTTAGTTAGAAGGAAAAGCCAGAGTTGAGCTGCAGTATGTGTGCCAGAAGAAAAAGCAGTAAGCTTCAGAAAGAACAATGTCTGATTTTTGTTTGAATCCAAGGCTGCAGCTATGGGAGAAACAAGACGCTTTTGGGGTATTGATACTGTGAACATCTCCATCAAAGGCTCAGGTTGTATATATGTGTGAATAAACCAGATATCATAAAGATGCCACAGGAAAAACAAACCCCGTGTAAGAACCCAGAACCCTTGGGATCTCATACCACTGGGAGGTTGGGATGGTGTCCAACAATATCATCTTCCTACCTCTTTCTGACAGTCAAGATGTTGTTGGTGAGGCTCTTTAAGTTTAAGAGAAGGGAGTTCACCATAATCATCCCTTTATTTGTAGCTGCCTTTCCACCAAAAATTATGGCCCAAAGCAGCCTACTACAATGAGACCATACTCAATGCAGGTAAGAGCTATGGTTGGTTTTTAATATGAATGCTGATGTTGAGGCATCGAAAGTTGGCATCCTCGTACTGCAATACAGCCTGCTGTAATATTACTTGGGTCCAAATAGCTGAGGGTTACGTCCTGCCCTTTAAGAGAAAGAGCGAAAACAAACAAACCACCTTTCTCTCATTTAGAAGAGCACCTGTGTTCATGTAAGCGTAAAAAAAAAAATCTTAGATCATTCTGCTAAAAAGGAAACTATCATATTCTCTTTTATCAGAAAAGAAGAAAAGATGTTTCACCGAACTCTTTGACAGAGACACTCCAACACCTGTCCAAGCCAAGGCGGGTTTAGAGCTCCTAAACAAAGCCTTAAAACACCAGACCTGGGGGTACACATTCCAGTGTGTATCCTGGGGTTTTGTTTTTCTCTTCTAAACAGGGAAGAATCGCAAACAGACACACAAGAATCAAATTCCAGCAGCGAAAACAATCACCGTTGGTCCACCTCAGAAGAAAAAAATGATTGAATGCAAGCCTGTCAATAGAGACTCACCCTTTTTGCACCAGAAGGGCTTTAGAAGATATTTGAGCTCTTGCTAAGCATGGTTAGGGATGTTTTTGTACATGATCTTTCTCTTCAGAGAACTAACTGATCATTTCTCCTACGTCTCTGGCCTTCTCTGTGTTGCTGGGGTTTTTGCTCTGTTCCACTCAGCCCAATGATCATGCGGTTTGGGGTGGGGGGGGAGGAAGAGCCAAGAATGTGGATTGAAGATTCCTTTCCCAAACAACTCTACTGTTCTCTGATAGAAATTGTAAATCCTAAGGCTGCTAGTCTGTATATTTATCTAATGTTATACCACACTACATCCTAAAAGCTCAGGGGTTGTAATAAATTATTAGTGTAGTTCAAAAGTCAAAAGAATTTAATAATAGATGCTCACTTACCCTCCTTTGCCTATTGTACAGAACATATCCTCTTTTGTTCACTGAACTAGTAGTAAAACTAGTAATTGGATATCACAGTAGTCAACGGAAGCCTGAGCATTGCAGAAACAACAATCAAATACCCTTAGTGTTATGGCATATGTGCATTACGCTTTCCTGTCTGGGTGCAACATAATTTGGGGTTTATAAAGTTATACCATTAATTCTAATGCAGGGGAAGGCAACACAAAAGCATTGGGGTGTAAAATAAGGCCAGTGGGGGATGCAGTTTGAGGGGTAGGTGTGCATGGCCTGGGGGAAGTTTCAAGAGCCAGATAGACCTAGAGGACCACATTCACCCCTGTGCCTGAAATTTTCCATATTTGCTACACACACTTGGAAGAAAGTTCCATTATACTGGACATATATAGCATTGTATCTAAATTTGGAATCCCAATAGAAGATTTAAAAATAAAATCAAAAATCAAAATTCCAGGCAGTACATTAGAAACAAAATAAAAAGAAGTGCCAAGAAAAAACACCTTTTTCAGAACCAACTAAAAATCACAAAGAAACTTTGCTAATGTAAGGAGTGTCACTGAGTCATTTACCCATGGGTGGCTGAAACTACAGCAAAAGCTGTTGTAAACAGACAACATCAGGGTCCCCAAACTAAGGCCCAGATGCGGCCCAATCGCCTTCTAAATCTGGCCCGCGGATTGTCCAGGAATCAGCATGTTTGTACATGAGTAGAATGTGTCCTTTTATTTAAAATGCACCTCTGGGTTATTTGTGGGGCATAGGAATTTGTTCATTTCCCCCCCCCCAATATAGTCCGGCCCCCCACAAGGTCTGAGGGACAGTGGATCGGCCCCCTGCTGCAAAAGTTTGCTGACCCCTAGACAACACCATTCATACTTATGTGTATCCCTCGATTCCTCCCCACCCCTTTAATCTGCCCGTCTTTTTTTAACCATGCAGGCTAAGCATTGAGTTTTCTGTGGCTGCAAGGAATGGGCTCTGACTGATTGTAATAAGGGACATCTAAATGAAGTGCTTGGACTTGCCTAGGGCTCTTCTAACCACAGGTGCTGGGGAGACCTCGCCAATAAGAATAGCTCCTTGGAACATAAGTGATTATTTAGAGCTGAGCCAAGCCAAGGTCTGCGCTTTCCCTCGCAGCTCACAGCCCGTGGTCTCCAACAGGAAATGTATTTTATTTTCAAATCCCGCTCAGAGTGAAATCCCATCAAAATAACAATAAACATTTGCGTGTCCGCCCTCCCCCTTCGGCAGAGGTGCTGGTGCTGGGGGGAAATGAAGCTGGGTTTAGCTACAATTTGCTATGACTTTCAACCATAGGAAGGATTGGGTAGTTATGTGTGAGACTCAAGAGAGGGGATTCACCTTTCCCTCCCTTTCCACCTCCTCCTTTGTCAAAAGTCAATGAATCACTGATGTGATGTTTTCCAACAGTGATCGCATAGGGCTCGTTGTTTGATCCTCCTCTTTTCTCAATTTGTCATTGATTTCCCCATCAAAATAGCTTGTGCAATGACGCCCAGCTGTATCCCTGGCACTCCGCTAGCCGGTAAATAAAATCCAAATGTTAATTCTTTGGAGTAGAAGCTTCAATACCAAGTAATGAATAATCTGTGTGAGGCTGAACAAGCAGTATATTGATGGGGAGGAGTTGGGGGTGCAGGTGGGGGGTGACTGAGACGGAGAGAGAGACATACAGAAGCATAAGGGCTGCAAGTGATGCATCAAAGCATCTTCTGTACGAAGACCGGGCCACATGCTATTTGTTTTTTGTCCAGTAATCTGGTTACATGTTAAACTATTAATATCTACAAACGGCGACTTGGGCTTTCTTAAATAGAGAGACGGCAGGAAGGGCTATTCTTCTGCATGGCAGTATTCAACAGTGGTGTTTTAAATAAGGAAACAGCAAGGAGAGACCAGTGCTAGGATGCTTGCAAACACATGCCTCAGCTTCTTTTGCAAATTGGCTGACTCTTAAAAAATTTGACATCTTCCTATGGGCAAATGTAAGGAACTTCCCAAACTAGCTCTTGTGGAACAGGATGCTGAACTCGTGTGAGGACTTTGGAAACTTCAGTCTAAATTCTCCAGCCATTTATTCTGGAATAACATGGTTTGGTGACCACAGCCATGATCATTTGGCTAAAAATTCAGAACCATCTAATGGAAGAAGAGAACACAAACATCTGATTCCAAGTTTAGTGTTCTATCTCCTAGACTCATAAGTGACCGATTATTAAATTAGATAAAGCACTCAGTGAACTCCTGCTAGCTTTACTAAAGTATAAATATTTCCACCACCTGATCCACACAGGAGACAGCTAATTACCACTTTACTCTAATAGTTCTATGTGTGTCTGCAGATGTGCGGCATATTGGTGAGCCTGCCAACTACACTGTATATGTGGTAAGGTCATAGCTGCCAAGTTTTCCCTTTTCTCGCGAGGAAGCCTATTCAGCATAAGGGAAAATCCCTTAAAAAAGGGATAACTTGGCAGCTATGGGTAAGGTATTAGAGTAGTACCTTAGCTCCTTTCAGGTACAGGTTAAGGAGATAAAGCTCATTTTTTAGGGGAGGAATCATAGCTCAGTGGTTAGAACAGGCACCCCCAAACTGCGGCCCTCCAGATGTTTTGGCCTACAACTCCCATGATCCCTAGCTAACAGGACCAGTGGTCAGGGATGATGGGGATTGTAGTCCAAAACATCTGGAGGGCCGGAGTTTGGGGGGTGCCTGGGTTAGAAACTGGGCTGACTCCTATCCCATTAGGCAGATACGGCCATTATGTAGAAAATGGGTCTTAGGTGCATACCTTCATATGCACACAAACACTGATCTCAGAATCATAACACCTGAAAAAGGGAAAATTAAAAAATATACACTTGGCAACAGGATTGAGTTCTCTTCCTATGTTTGGTCATTCAAAGGTTGAGGCTGGCGACTTGCACTTCTTTGCATTGTGCCATGATGATACACACAATCACTTTCTAAATGCAAGTCAAAATGTGCAAAGGAAGAATTCCTTTCAACTGTAGTTGAAATAGAATAATATTTATAGATTCATGTGTAACATTACCACATAGAAGAATAATAATCTTTATTTGCACCAGCAATAAAATAAAATGTACTGAAGATAGAGGCAAAAACTTAACTATACAAAATATATTCTGGAGGTTTACATCAATAATCAAATAATAGATCTTATTCTAATTGCCCTTGCTAAAAAAATTGCAGTTTTTGCTGTCACCTGATTATCTTGATCTGCTAGAAAAAAAGGACACAGTAGCAATGGTTGAACTACCTGGTATGGATAGTAGTAGGTGCCAACATGTCAAAATAGGTGGGAAATGATCATACCATGGACAAAATTTCCTTATCGTGGCCAAATTATTCTGTCACTTGGTATCATATAGGCACTGAAGCCCAGTGTTAATAACTGTTGTGTTGATAAACCAGAAAAGTAAAGCTTTTGGTTGGCAATTTTAGTGCAAGCGCTCTCGTGACAATCTTGCGATACTAAGGATAGTAAACCGGTGGGGTTTAAACTTAGCCTAAGCCAATAATACATGCAGGATAATTCTTTGTTGCCTCCAGAAGCCTGAAGTGTAACACAGCTCTGCTCTTAACCACCCAAAGAAGGTGCATGGATGTCTGGAATTCATGAAAAAGGAGTAAGTCAGGGTGTCAGCTCCAACCACGATCAGTGAGGCATTCCTGAAAAGCTGTGTCTATTTTGTCTTGTCAGCTTCCCCACGAATCCTACAATCCTATACTCAGCTAAAGGTAAAGGGACCCCTGACCATTAGGTCCAGTTGTGACCGACTCTGGGGTTGCGGCGCTCATCTCGTGTTATTGGCCGAGGGAGCCGGCGTACAGCTTCCAGGTCATGTGGCCAGCATGACAAAGCTGCTTCTGGCGAACCAGAGCAGCACACTGAAACGCCGTTTACCTTCCCGCTGTAAAGGTAAGGTAAAGGGGCCCCTGACCATCAGGTCCAGTCGTGTCCGACTCTGGGGTTCCGACGCTCATCTCGCTCTATAGGCCGAGGGAGCTAGTGTTTGTCCACAGACAGCTTCCGGGTCATGTGGCCAGCGTGACAAAGCTGCTTCTGGCGAACCAGAGCAGCGCATGGAAACACCGTTTACCTTCCCGCCGGAGCAGTTCCTATTTATCTACTTGCACTTTGATGTGCTTTCGAACTGCTAGGTGGGCAGGAGCTGGGACCGAGCAATGGGAGCTCACCCCGTTGCAGGGATTCAAACCGCCGACCTTCTGATCAGCAAGCCCTAGACTCTGTGGTTTAACCTACAGCGCCACCTGGGTCCCTATACCTTCCCGCTGTAGCGGTACCTATTTATCTACTTGCACTTTGATGTGCTTTCGAACTGCTAGGTTGGCAGGAGCAGGGACCGAGCAATGGGATCTCACCCCGTCGTGGGGATTCGAACTGCCAACCTTCTGATTGGCAAGCCCTAGGCTCTGAGGTTTAACCCACAGTGCCACCTCAGTTATCCAGGAGTAAATTCCATTGTCCCATATGTACCAACCTGGAACCTGTGACCATTCATTCTCTAAGGCCCTTCTTTCTGAACCATGAGAGGTTCAGAAAGTGGCAACATGAGAACAGGCCTTCTCTGCAGTGGCTCCCCACTTGTGGCATTGCTCTCCCCAGGGAGGTTTGCCTGGTGCCTTCCTTACATATCTTTAGATGCCAGACAAAAACCCTCCTCTTCTCCCCGGCCTTTGGCTAATTAAACAACCTATGGTCTTCTTAACTGGGGGGAGGTGTTATAGTTTTTGTTTGCTACTCTGGTTACTATGGGATGTATTTTTTTGTTTTTATATTTTAAACCACGCTGTGATCCTCAGATGAATGGCAGTATATACATTTAATAATGATGATAATTAATAATAATAATAATACAGTAACAATAATAATAATAGGAATAATTTATTTATAATTTATTGGCCAAGTACCAAGCATACTTGGAATTTTGCTTCAACTACATTCCAATGTAAAAAACGTACCTCATACAAACACTATTCCGCTCAAAATACAATACAACAGCACAGCAAAGGAACCCCACCCCACAACTGGCCTCCCCTTCCACTACCCAACTACGAATTTAACAGTTTGATGGCACAAGGGAAAAACCTGTAGTAGTAGTAGTAGTAGTAGTAGTAGTAGTAGTAGTAGTACTAATGGGGCAAACTTTTACATAGAGATGTATAGAAGTGCACAATCACACTGCTACTGTGGAAATAGACTAAGTTTTTTGTAGCCCCATTAAAGTATCTCCATTCAAACTTTACAAAGTCTACTTCATAGAATCCAAGCACCTGTTCCAGAGAAGTGGGTTAGAACTTGTCTTTTTCACCCAGGGGCAAAACTCACTAGGAGTTTAAGTCTTGGGGAAAGCACCACAAATGATAGAGTGTTTGAGCAATAATGCTTAACTTCTAAAATGAAGGGTGCTGGAGCTGAAATGTGTTTGGAAATCGTACACCCACTACACTGGGAGCTGTTTTCCCTAATCCCAGATATTTAGGAAATGATTATTGTTTTGCACTCCACGCATGTTCAATTGCACCCTCTTCATTACTGCTTCATATGTTTTGTGACTGAGTCTTAGGACTGAAAACATGTCCCAGGGCTAAATCCTGAACAGAAATTAGGACCTTCTGCATCCTAGGTTTCACATCAAACCCTTAACTTCAAGATAGATACTCAAATATACTTTTAAGCAGATCCTTTGCCCATCCTTTTCAACATAGCCAGACTTGAAATATATTAAATATTGTCGTTTCCCCCTCATTAATCACTGCTATTGGGAAATCCTGATGAAAATGCCCCTTCACACACACCTTCAGCATAAAGGCCTTACCACAGTTTGTATCTTTTGGAGGCAAGTGGGAGTTTGGGCAAATGTGTAGCCTTACCTTTCAGATGATATTTCTGTTCCTGGGGCCCTGCTGCAGAATTCAGCACCAAGTCCCCAGTTCCCCTCAGATAGCAAACGTGAGTGTAGGCCCTACACTCACGTTTGCTATCTGGCTGTTGCCCCTGTTCTTCAGTGGTGACGGTATCAGAGCAGAGTCTGTGCAGATACCGGGGATTCCTCATACGCTCGTCGTTCAATAACATTCTCACCGCACACGCTCAAGAAAAAGAGCGAGAGAAATACATGAAACTACAGCTCTTAACAAAAGCAGAATAATATGCTGAGCCAGGGATCCTTGTGATGTACTCTTTGAAAGCGGGTGGGCATAGAGACACCGCTACCAGCCTCTGTCATTTGAGGGCACCCTGTGCTTTGATGTGGGCTGCAATTAGCTGCAGGAAGAGCACAGCGGCCACCTCTCTTGATGGCAAAGCTGCCTCTCGCTGAAATGTTCTCTTTCCATCCCGCCCCCCCTCCAGGTCAATGCTGCAGGGACATGCTTCTTTATTGATGGCAGCGGCACACACAGGGCTCATAGATCACCAGACTTATTGGCGCACAGGGGATTGGAGTTGAATTGCCTAAAGGAGGGATGCGCTGGCATGCCAACCTCACTATTGATTAATGCTAATTATCATTTAATTTAACTTCCAATTAGTTTGAATCAATTGTCACACTCTAGCTTTGTCACTCTCTCGCTGACTTTTCCCGCAGATATGATTTACAGCGGTAGGGACAATTGTCAGGAGCCTTGCCCAAATGGCTGGTTGCCTTTTCGCCCCTTTCATTTTAATAGTGTTCAGTGAATAATTCATTGCCTGAAATTAGCCTTCAGGTCTATGCGTGAGCAGCTTTGGATTTATTCATTAGTCACAAATTATTTGTAAAATAATTGAGATGAATCATTGTTCAGTATTGTAGTTGCAATCTGTTGGCAAATACAAAACAAAAGAAACAAGAATAGCATCTTTCTGCATCGTTCACTGGCAAGGGAGATGTACATTCTTTCAGTTCAGGTCCCACCCACACTGCATTTTTAAAGTACATTTAACATACTTTTAAAGCACACAGCTTCCCCCAAAGAATCCCACAATTCCCACAGACCTACAGTTCCCAGCACCTGTAACAAACTGCAGTTTAACTGGTTCTTTAGAGGAACGTGTGTGCTTTAAATGTGTCTGAAAAGTTACGTCATGTGTGAACCATTCACAGAAATGTGAATTTCTGTGTTCAGATGCATTCAATAGTTTCATAACAATGTAGACACTCAAAATAGCCGTTCTCCCATTAGGACCTCTCTTCCTGACCCATTTATTGAGCACTCATCCTAATCTGTTTGCACAAAGTTTACCGGTTAGTTAGATTATATCCAATCTTCATTGAGTACTTCTGATTTGTTCATGAGGAGGTTATAAGACAATGAATATTCATCCTACATTCACCTTGATTAGCTTGTGGGCCATTTCCTCATTCATCAGTGGCTTATTCCATACTTTCCAATGCATTTCGGCATCGTTTTCATAACTGCAAAAAATATGTTTCTTTTTAAAAGTCTGGTTGTTGTGCTAGAGAATCAGAAAGTTTTTAACCTCCTTAATCATGCAAATCCCAGATTCCCAGGTGTGTTCTTGAATCCTTCCCACAAAATATTGATAACCTGGAGGCAACCCTTAACACACACACACACACACACACACACACACACACACACACACACACCAGTGATATGCTACCTTTTAACCATTCCATCCCCAAACTTTTCAGCCTGTAGAGCAGACAACTTGTAAAGGATCCTAGTAGGTTGCTATGGTACTGTGCTGTTGTAACCTTTTACCCAGCACTCTGAAGAATATTGTAACAGTGAAAAACCTTCATGGAAACTTCGCTGACACCACCTCTTCTGAAAGCAGAACATTTTCAGTGCTGAAAAAGCATCTACTGTGCTATAAGTATCTCTCTCATCTCAGTTAAACAACTCAAATGAGGCTATGACTCATTTTAAGAAACAATAAACATGCCTCGGAAATCACTGACTTCATTATAGTCATAATTCTATGTTTTTGTAACCAAATCTTTTTATAGTTATATTTCAGTGGCATCAGGATAAGACCTATGGAAGCAATAACAACTGCTGCTACCTTAAGTGATCTCTTTTGCTGGACTTTTCTTATTTTCACTCTATGCAGTACAATTGCTCTAATGACAATAGCGACGATTGTTGCTACTAATATGAGAAGGTGCATTTTGTGCATTAGTATAGTAACAAACACCTGCTACTGCAGCAAAGAACTAAATCATCTTAGTAGCACAACTTTCTCCAGTAAATTACTAATATAGGTCTGGATGGGTGGCCTCTTGTGACTCGAAGCACAACATCTTGGGTTCCATGACAAAATAAGGGCAGTATATAAAATGCAAGAAAATGACTTAATGGATATTTAAATACCATGCGCAATTAACATTACAAGACATGCATTGAGTTAGAGAAGCAGAAGGCTGAAAACTGGGTTAGTAGAAACAGTGTAGTTGGTCCACAGTTCTTGGTAACAGTATGCTTAGTATCTGTAGTACCAGCAGCTGTAGTGCCCATTACTACTTGTTGATGTTGTATCCAAACATTCCCATGTAGAGGAAGGCATTTCTAGTCATTTATTCAGGAGGGGGCTGTTGCCAGCAGGGGCGGAGGAAGTGGGGTGCGGTGGGCACGGACTGCCCCAGGTATCACCACTGAGGGGGGTGACGAAATGCCGTGCGGCACTCGCAGTGGCTTGGGTGCCCACAGGCTCCGTGCTGCCCCAAACGGTTTGCCCGCTGCCTCCCCCTCAGCTGTAGGGAGGCTGAGTGGGAGGAGACAGGCAGACTCCTCAGAGGCCCCACAGAGCGTCCTGCCCTGGCTAGCACTGCCCCACAGGCGGATGGCACTGCCCCTGGGCGCAGGGCACGCATACCACCCCAGGCGCCCGATCGGCTTGCTCTGCCGCTGGTTGCCAGTTAAACCTTCTCTCAGGTAAGAGTCTTCTGCGCAGTCCACTGTAGGGTTGGGGGACAGTCTGAAGCAGCCTGTGATGCAGCAAAGTGAGAGACAATCGGCCAGGACGGACAGATGGACGGACACACACACACACACACATTGTCTAGGACAAGAAGTGTCTTCATTTGTGTACAGAGATTTTGGATTCTACCCATAGGGTTCCCCCCACCGTCATAAATCTATTTTGAGTCTCTCTTTTTTCATGCAACACTTTTAAAAGATCAGGTTACATAGAACTGTAAGGCTTAGAAATTAGAATTCACCTAATCTGACCAAAGAAAGTAAATAAGCAAAGGACTGCAACCAAAAGCAGAATTGCATCCAAGCAAATCAAACTACTGGTCAACAGAAATGAAAACCGATCCTGTATTTGACCTTAAACATGATGCAAGAAAGCGGTAACACTTGTTTGGTTCAAATAAACTGTTGACTTTCAGGCTGACTTTTCAGAAAGCTTTGACTGGGCAATAGAAGAAATGTGAGCTTTTGTGCAACATTCCCTTGGCACAGCACGGTGCTTTCAGTCTCATTATTATTGCATTATATGTAGCACATCTGTTGCTGGTCAGAAGCCAAACTATTTAATTCTATTAGATACATCTATACAGCTAAGTGATAATCTATACCAGGTTTATAGAACAAGCACTTAATTCTTGGCAGGGAGCAGTTGAAGACTTGATACAAGAGCAACAGAGTATAAGCAGCACAGTTGTAGATCAGTGTCAGAAACTGGCCAGAAATCACTTCTGCATTCCTTGGCATACAGGCATTCCAGTGTGGGAAACTATTCATTCAATTTATTGTTCTAACATCTGTAAGTTTTGGGTGGGGGAAAAGCAAGCAAGACAGGGGGAAACATACGGAGGGGAAAACATTTACCTAACATAATACTAACTCTTTCAGGGGCTTTCACGTCAGCACTCTTTAAATAATGTCATTTTTCCAGTGGACATCTGGTAATATTTAGCCAGAAAAGGTACACAGACACACATTTTGGTCCATAACATCTGTGGACATATAGCTCATGGACATGCACTTTGTTGCTTGTTGCACTGTTTTATTCCAAAACAGCTTACTTTGTGCACCTTCCAAAATGTTGGTTCTGCTGTACTAGCTGTAGTGCTTGTCATGCACACATTCTGATCTTATGATAACACAAAGCTCTTCAGCCTGTATACCTTGAATTATGACTAACGATTACAACTGCAGATGCAGGCCAAATGCCTGTCTTCTAATCCAACTCTGTGGGTTTTTTTTTTTTGAGGGTCAAACCTGTCACTCTACAATGAATTCATAGAACCATTTTAAAGCAGTGTGGTGCCTAATGGTAGGGGCCAGCCCTGTTTCTTCTGAGTGGGTTGTGTGATTGCTTATGCATGCACACTGACGCAAGTTGTCTAGATTTTTAGAAGGGTGTGTGTGCTTTCTCAGAATTGTGTATTTCAGCCCTTAACAGTTTAAGATTTAATCATGCTGACTTAGATAAGAATCCCAACAAGGTAAAGCTCTATGGAGCTATATATCAGCCACACAAGAATTAAGGATGGATATAGCAAACAGAAATTATAAGATATATTTTGACATTTGGTGTATTACTTTAAACTGAAAATCCTATATTTCCTTCTGCTGTGTAACTAAGTTCCATATTATTTATTTATTTATTTATTTATTTATTTATTTAATTTATTTATTTACATGCTGATCATGGCAAGTTTGTGTATTTGATATATGTATAAGGGACAAATCACATTTCATGCTACTACCATACTTTCATGCTACTATTGGAATCCCAAGCTGGATAGCTGCTTTCTTTCAAATGGTGCCCACATTGACTGGGTCAAATCATAACTATAAAAGGGAAGTAACCCATTTGGGGGAGAGGTTTTGGGTGGACGGGCATGGTTAAAACCATGTGGACAACAGCAGCAGCTAATGATGCAGTGTGGTACCCAAGTAGTATCAGGACACCTATGGTGACCACGCTGATCTTATATGTGACTCATCAGCTTGTATTTCTATGATTAAAAATCTCTGTTTGGCCCATTATTTGGCCACAAATGAAAAAAATTATTCAAAATGGGGGAACAAAAGCTGTGTTGTCTGAACACTGGTGCACAGAGAGGCAGAGTGACAAGCATTTAATTTCCAGGACGGTTCAATGGATATATTTTCATCCCGTGGGAGAGATGATGTTGTAAGTGGAATCCCCCAAGGGGAGTAGCTTGATATAACTTATCATTAAGCCTGGATACCAGATGGAATAGCTGTGCTCAATGTTCCACTCCCTATACTGATCTTGAGCACATTTCCTTTCCTCTTTTTTCCCCCACTGCTCCCTTTCTCTCCGACTTATATGGTTGCGGTGCTGAGCTGATTGATGCCTGCTCCTCGTACCACATTTCCAAAAAGGAAGGTGTTTCGGACACTCCTTGCTGTCAGTCCCAATCTATTAAGACAAGATGTAGGAACACAGAAAACGAGGGAATTTCTGCAGGGTTCACTGAAACTGTTCTCTAAGCATGCACAATAAAATGTTCCCAGTGATAAAATACAGTAGTACCTCGGTTTATGAACTTAATCCGTTCCTGAAGTCCGTTCTTAAACCAAATCAGTTCTTAAACCGAGGCACACTTTTCCTAATGAGGCCTCCCGCCACCGGTGCCCTCCCACCATTCAGCTTTCATTCATAGACCAAGGTAAAGTTTGCAAACCGGAACACTACTTCCATTTTTTTTATAAAAAAATAACTTTTTATTGATTTTGCATAATAAAGAAAAACATACACAACATATTATCCCCCTTCTTCCAACCCCCCCTCCACGAGCCCCCTCCTGCCACAAGAGAGTCCCATGAAAAGTAGGCAGTCGAAGGAGGTCCATTTTATAATGTTATATTATCAACATATACAAGCAGAAAAGTTGTTTTCCTTCATTTGCAAGAAATCGTACAAAACAAAGTGGCACTAATAAAGAAAAGTTCCAGGGTGGCAACAGAAAGCAAACTAAAAATGCTTTTGCAGTTCATCAAAACTATCCAGCAATATCAAGTTATAGGAAAACTGGTGCTATTAACAGTAATCCTTCTAGTTGGTTAATTGGTTCGGCAATTTCCATGCACATGACGTGTGATGCTAATTATTTCCCCCAACAGTTAAATGATAACTAATCAGAGGCAGCTACAGGAGAGCAGGTGGTGGCATCGCCAACAATTCCTAGACTTTTGTTTAGGCCATTATATTTGTTTTACTCTTGTTTTTGATTGCTGTTGGAGAAACAGGTGGGCCGGACAATTTCAACATAGATATAAAATTAAGAATGGAAAACCCACACTAGCAAAGTTTTTTTGAGCCTTTGCAATGTGGTAAATAAACATTTGTTTTATATTGTTCTGAAATCTGCTTTGAGTGGCTTTCAAACTCAAGGTTTAAGAGCTTTGAAGTTAGCATTGAATGTACAGTGCACTTCAGTCTAATCTTCCAGTCACTGCTTGAGGAGAATCCATCACGGAGCTATCAAAAATATAAAGGTAAAGGGACCCCTGACCATTAGGTCCAGTCGTGACCGACTCTGGGGTTGCGCGCTCATCTCGCATTATTGGCCGAGGGAGCCGGCGTTTGTCCGCAGACAGCTTCCAGGTCATGTGTCCAGCATGACAAAGCCGCTTCTGGCAAACCAGAGCAGCACATGGAAACGCCGTTTACCTTCCTGCTGTAGCGGTTCCTATTTATCTACTTGCATTTTGACATGCTTTCGAACTGCTAGGTTGGCAGGAGCTGGGACCAAGCAACGGGAGCTCACCCCGTCACAGGGATTCGAACCGCCGACCTTTTGATCAGCAAGCCCTAGGCTGAGTGGTTTAACCACAGCGCCACCTGGGTCCATATCAAAAATATAGACGTTTACAAAAGGCAGAACCTATACTTTCCCAGTGACAGTTCCTGGCATTTCTGGTAGGGGTCAGGGCTCCAGCACCACTGCCCACCATTTTAATTTTCCATAGTGCCCAAAGTGCCATCACTCTGAGGCAATGTGGTTAAAGTCCATGAGTAGGGCGTCTTTCTCATGGCTTCTCCCAAACCTAACCTCACTCTGAACTTGTATTTTGAATCTGTTTGTATGGAAAACATTAGCATACTGGGCCTAAATATTTCTTAATAAGCCATTACTAGCTTTTTTAAAAAACACAGAATGTTGTTTCTTTTTAAAGTTCAGTATCTCGGGAAAAGTGGGAAGTGTGTGTGTGTGTGTGTGTGTGGTGAGATGGAATTTTTTCCTAGAACTATACGCATTTGCATTAATTGGCCACTGTCTATAGCCTGGGTTTATCGCTCAGCTTTTAATTAACTGTTTCCGGATTTAATCTCACAAATGTTCTATCTTCGTCCTTGTTTAATCCCGCGTTCTAACAGTGAGCTTATTTATGCAGATCAATACTGTTTACAAACATGAAAGCTGCCTGTCCGTTTTTGAACTTTAGAAGGGATGGCATTGGTTATCAATAGCTAAAGGAGCCTCAGCAGGTGGCATGTCAATGTGGAGGCAATCAATATTCACAGAGCAGAGAAGATTAAAACTTTTCGGGTGGGGGAAGCAGAAGGTGCTTCCTGAACTCCTTGCCACATTGTCAGTTAGGACTCGTTCTGCCATGTTCAACCCACCAACCCCCTTCAGCTCTGTCCTGTTTATTTTTCTATTATTTTATTGAATGGCCATCTGAACATTTACTTATTTACTAATGAGCATAGTAGGCTTGTACACAAATAGCCATTGCTGCAGTGGGAGCAGGGAGAAAAAGGCAAAATCGAGCCTACTTTTCAAGACCCCCAGTTGGAACACCCATTAATTTCTCCCTACTTTCTCCTTTGCTGAACTGCATATGGTTTTGAGCTTTTATAAGATAGGTTTTATTTATCTTCTTGTACCCACCTCTGGGAGCTTGAAAGGGGAGTGGGCTAAAAGTGGGCTAATACATACAGTATAATGCTAAATAATACCAGAAAGTAGGAGGGAAGGTTTTACTTCAACTTAAGAGAGAGAAAAGGCAACATTAATTGCTTCAGTGCAATTCACATGCATTTTTTGTTATGTAAACAGCATTCTGTAAGGAAGCATGAGCACTCTTGGTACTTTTTTTGGGGGGGTGTTTAACTCTTTCCTTATCTGCCCTTCATTTTCCTCTACAGCACATGCAGAAACCACCTTCTTGACCGATGGACCCACTATTGGTCTCATCTGCTGCTAAATCCACCGAAGCCTGTGGGGACATCCCTAACTCACTGAGGGTTTCAGACCCATAGGCTATGCTGGTTTAGCTGGCCAGTCAAAGCCATTCCTGGAGCGTGGCCACTGTTGCATGCTGATAGGAGAAGGAGCTCAATGTGTTCTCTACCAGAGGTGCAAGTCCTCCCCTAACTTCCCATGGACCCCATGTTTAAAATACAGTGGTACCTCGAGTTGGGATGCAGGTGGTGCTGTTGTCTAAACCACAGAGCCTAGGGCTTGCTGATCAGAAGGTCGGTGGTTCGAATCCCCATGACGGGGTGAGCTCCCGTTGCTCGGTCCCTGCTCCTACCAACCTAGCAGTTTGAAAGCACGTCAAAGTGCAAGTAGATAAATAGGTACCGCTCCCGCGGGAAGGTAAACGGCGTTTCCGTGTGCTGCTCTGGTTCGCCAGAAGAGGCTTAGTCATGCTGGCCACATGACCCAGAAGCTGTACACCAGCTCCCTCGGCCAGTAAAGCGAGATGAGCGCCGCAACCCCAGAGTTGTTCGTGACTGGACCTAACGGTCAGGGGTCCCTTTACCTTTACCTCGAGTTACAAATGCCTCAGGTCACAAATGCTTCAGGTTACAAACTCCACTAACCTGGAAGAGTTACCTCGAGTTGAGAACTTTGTCCCAGGATAAGAACGGAAATTGTGTGCCGGAGACGCAGCGACAGCAAGAGGCCCCATTAGCGAAAGCACCCCTCTAGCTAAGAACAGTTTCAGGTTAAGAACAGACCTCCGGAACGAATTAAGTTTGTAACTAGAGGTACCACTGTACAGAGAATAAAAAGAGCACAGCATTAATAAAGTCCTTCCATTAAAAAATAATAATAATCAGTTCTTGAAGGTCGGTCTTTGCCTGCTGGTGGAAGGAGAACAAGGAGACAGCCTCTCGGACCCTATAGTCTCATCAAGAGATAGGACAGCCATGATTATTTTCCCTTCCCAATAGAGAATGACTTGCCAGTCAGAAGGAAATATTTCACTTAATTCCTCTGCAATTTATTAATTCTGTGGACTTCACCCCCCTAATCTGTAAAACGGAAAAAGCGATCAGTTATATCTCACACACTTGCAAAATGCTTTCAATCAATATTCGTAATAGCAGCAGCATTTCAAATGAATACAGTGCATCATGAGGCATTAACAGAGACACAGCAGTACATAACACTCTGCAAAAGTTACTGACTGTGGAAGAATTTGATCCAGAAATAAAATGGCTTTAATATCTCACAGGTTTTCTTCCCAGTTTTCCACTCCTCTTCTATTCCTGTCACTTCTCGCTTGCCCTTCATCGCCTCTCTCAAATCATAACAGAGCCAATGTATCAGATGCCCAGGCACTTTCCCTTTGAATGTGACCTGGCAGTAGCCTCCTGGAACTTATGAACTGCTAGCTGTCATATTCTAAGAGGAGGGAAAAGAAGTACGGTATAATGACTGCTGCAATATATACGACTCAATTCAAAAGTCAAACTGCTTTCAGGAAAGATGTTTGAGGAAATGCATCTTGATTGGTATCCAGAAAGACATGGTAATAAGCAACATTAAACAACAACAACAACAACAAAAATTCACCTCTGATCTCTGTACAGGTATGTCTGTATGGCGGTCATCACTAGACAAATCCATCAATTCTGATTTCTCCTTTTTCCAAACCTAGGTTAGCCACATCTCCACAACAAATTGCTAAAACATTTTTGTTTTAAAAAGTCCTCATGGAAGTTTGTGAGCGTTTTAGTGTGTGCATTTCTGCCAATACGCACACTGTTGCAAGCAATTTCCCCATATGTAATTGCTTTCTTGTATTCCATTTTCACCAATGTACACATTTTTATAACCCCTTAATCTGATATGCACATTTTGCGCGCGTTTTTGAGTAGGAGGATTGCATCACAAAATCCAGTGAAGTACAACTTTTGAAGGATAGCTGTGCTTTGGTTCACTTACCATTTTGGGAAGTCGATTAAGTAGGTTCATATTAAAAGTCACAGATGCAAGGATTTTCACTAGCCCTGCTTACATGACTGCCACAAGCGTAAAATACAAGCGTAAACACAGGAACACAATTCCCCCCCTTCCCCAAGTTCTTAGCTATAGCCACAGTCTCCATTAAGTTGGGTCTTGCTGGAGCTAGCTGTGTCTTTGCTTCCACTTCAGCTTCCACTGTGATCTTCTTCAAATGGGTGCCAGAAAAAGAATATCAGGTCCATATAACAACAAAGACACCAAAAATATACAGAAACATTTAATTTTGAGGAACCTCGCACATCATTTTGAATACATCACACACACATATAGCTTCACACCTATCTGTTTTCAAGGCTTCGGGGTGTATAGAAAGGAAACAGTGGGCATCATCCAAACAGTTCTGAGTTAATATAAGCTAGATGCCCATAAGCCAATTATGGCTGCTTTCTTTCTCAATTCTCTAACTGACCATGTGTAGTTTTGTTATAGTGATTTATAGCAATGGGTTACAATTGCATACAGCTTTCCCCCATATAATTGTGATATGCTGATCAAGCCCTACTGCAGGCATCCCCAAACTGCGGCCCTCCAGATGTTTTGGCCTACAACTCCCATGATCCTTAGCTAACAGGACCAGTGGTCGGGGAAGATGGGAATTGTAGTCCAAAATATCTGGAGGGCCGAAGTTTGGGGATGCCTGCCCTACTACTTGCATGGGGTACATGCTCTTGACTTGCCTAATCCCTGCATTAGTTATATTAGTAAATTTATATGCTTATAATTTATATTATCACCTCATGAGAAGAGAAGACTCCCTGGAAAAGACCCTGATGTTGGGAAAGATTGAGGGCACAAGGAGAAGGGGACGACAGTGTTCTCGAAGCTACTAACTCGAGTTTGACCAAACTGTGGGAGGCAGCGGAAGACAGGAGTGCCTGGTGTGCTCTGGTCCATAGGGTCATGAAGAGTCGGGCACAACTAAATGACTAATAAAACCTCAGTGGATTCATTGGAGTTTAGTTCTGAGTAAACATACATAGGATTGGGCTCCTCACAATAAACAATTGACCATTTTACCTGTTCTATAAACATTTCTAGATTGCTTTTAAAAAAATTTTTACATCAAACAAAAAAGTCTATGAACACTTAAGCCAGCAACAATAAAGATCTCAATTTAAACAACAGTAAGAAAAAAATTAAATGGTAGCAGTTGTGGTTATAATATGATAAAAACAGGAAAGAACAAGTAAAAGGTTACAGGTAGGTAGCCGTGTTGGTCTGCTGTAGTCGAAACAATTTATTTCTTCTTCCAGTAGCACCTTAGAGACCAACTAAGTTTGTCATTGGTATGAGCTTTCTTGTGCATGGACACTTCTTCAGACAAAGCTCATACCAATGACAAACTTAGTTGGTCTCTAAGGTGCTACTGGAAGAAGTAAAAGGTTGTAAATGGTCTTCTAACAATGACAAAAAATGGTTGCTGCCACCTTTCATTGTTGAGGAAGGGTGCAGAAACAGGAGGCCACAATGGAAAAGGCTTCCTCCCCAGTGACCAGGAGAAGGGCCTCTGCTGCAGAACTCCTTTCCCCACATGGCCCTTTGACAATCACATATTATGCTCCTTGGAAATCGCCCCCTGTTCTGTCTCCCAGTCTGCATGATCAATCCTTAAACTAGTGAAACTCTTGTTGCCATCATACAACCGGAGCTCATGCCTTCAAGCTCCCAATTTGAACAGATCAGCCTTTCCAGGGCATTTCCAGCCCTACAATCCTATGAATATAGGGTGAGCAGCAGGTCACTCTTTTTGATGGGAGTGAGGAATTTTGAAACAGATCAAAACCAACATGAGGGGGACGCTTCTTACAATACTGTATCACCCTTTTTGGGGTGTGCGGGCCTTCTGAAGATACAATGTTTGGCTTCCCACTTTGGGCAGGTGGGCGGGCAAGGGAAGAGCTATTGAGCCCTCCTTTTCTCTCAGTTTATCGGTACTGAAACAGAAATGTGCATTCTTCATTCTTATTTATTTATTTATTTATTTATTTATTTATTTATTTATTTAAAAAAGAAAGCCAGCACTGTCCTTGGGGCTGTACAACACACACACACAAAGGCATTTCTTGCCCCGAGGAGCTTGCTGCTTCTTTGCCAGCTCCCTAGGGTGCCAGGTGGCTTAATGAATTAATTTTGCCAAGCGCTTTGAGATCTGGGGATAAAAGCCTCCACAGAAGTGCAAAGTATAATGATTAATTGCCTTTTCTTGGTGGGAAGTTGCCATCCCCCTTTTTTTTCACTTTCTGCAGCTCGCAAACCGGAGGGAGTATTTAACTTTTTTTAGATATATATATAAAAAATCTTTACAAAGTAACAAATTAAGATGCAAATCGGGAGGGCTTTTTTTCTGTCACTAATTGGCTGATAATTAATGAATGTGGAGCTGACTGAGCAGATGCTCCCCTTGAAAAAAAAGAGAGAGAGGCAGATTTGGAGTTTCTCTATCCTCATTTTTTAAAAACACATCAAGAAGACAGTAACATGTGGCAGGTCAGGAATTAGGCAAAGGTAACTCTATAGACTATAAAGGAAAGAGAGAGAGAGAGAGGAATATATGTGTGTGTGTGTATGTTATTTGACAGAAAGACCCACTCACATGCTTACTACTTTTTTTATTAACTTCCCTGTATCAGTATGTGTATGTATATATTATCTATAGATAACATATATATATATACATAGATACATCTATAGATATGTGCACATTCTGTAGCAGCTCATAATTAGCAGCCAGGCCTCTGGGACCTAATTAACCAATTCAATTAACAAAAAAAGCATACAAGTCACCCTGACATTTGTCAGCCATTAGGAGGGATGTTGGGCTGGCAGGTTTTGTCAACGCATTAATGGTGATTAGCTAATTTGCAGCTCACTCTTACCCCAGGTGTCCACCTGGAGAGCCTGGCAAAAAAATAACTCTGCAAAGAGACAGAAAAGAGGGGCGGGAGGGAGGAAAGGGAGAGGAAAAGAAGGGAGCTTGTTGAAATGACGGTGACCCTCAAAGGGAGTCTTGACCTTTCATTGAACGCATAATCAATAAGGGTGGTTTTTTTCCCCTCTCCTCTCCCTCAGTTAAGAGAACTACTGCCCCTTCAGCTGGCTTTGGCTGTTGAGATCCTTTAGAGGCACGGTAGCCTCTGAGAGCCAAGGGACTGGTATTTGCTTGGAGGCCTGAGCAGCCTTGTCTTCAGTGGGAGATGCCTCTACCTCACAGACATTTCCTTGTCAATAGCGCGGCTTGCTAGCATTACCTCAGCAGGGCTCCTTCGCATGGCAGGGGCTGTTTCTCCGCTCCAGCCAAGCTCTTTGTTCTCGGGGATTGATTAACTATAGCCCTCTGTATAATATAAGGAGATATTTATATAGCTTTCTCTTCTGATCTCCCTTAATTGAATGCCGTTTCCCCGCCAGCTCTGATTTAATAACAAGTTGCTGATTGTTAAGGAAACAAAACGCCCCCAAAAACACAGGGGTCGAGATCTTTTGCCAGCGAGAAAGGGAGAAGCGCGCTGTTAGTCTCCCCATACCTTCAAATGGATCACCTGTAACTTGTTTTGTTTTAAGGCAGGTTGTCAGTCTGTTTAAGTACAGCTGACTCCGGTTACAGTATATATACTTGCTATAAACAGCATTCTGAGAAGATGAAGGGAAAACCCTACCAAATTATGTGGCAGTCGCAAAAATTCTGCAAAGATTGTGGTCATGCTGCAGGCTGCTTTATACAGCCCCCCTGAGGGCTCATTTTCCCTACGTGGTAACTTTTTTAAAACTCATGTTTAATTTTATTTTATTGTGACAATCTATACACCACAAGTGATGTACAAGTGATGTACAAGAAATACAACACAAAAAAAGGTAAAAAGCTATAAAATCAGACTTCAAGTGCCCGTGGGAATGGGGAAAAAAATGTCTTCAGTAGGCACCAGAGGTTCTTCAGGCAGGATGTTGTATCACCTATTCTCATTTAGAATTTCTTTCTTTTTTCTTTTTCTTTTAACCTCATTTAGAATTTCAGTTTCGTCAAAACAGGAATTTACAGTGGTATGTTCTGCGTTAAAGTGTATTCAGCTGACTTCTTTCTGAAGTTCCTATCCAGGCTGAAGGGGGGGAAATCACATCATGGACCACACTGCATCAAGATAGACATGGGAGGACTAAGTTGACTCCTGATATTCCTGGGAAAAGGTGTAGCAACAAACCTTCCAGCCCATCATTTTTCTGCATTATGTTCTTATTTTTCCAAAGTGAAGATTTTGTAGCCTCTGTATTGGGCCTAGTTCCATACATTAAAAAGTATGGTTTGTAACATTTCCTGCTGTTGATGTGAACTGTCACCTCACTACATTCAGGGAAAGTGTACCTTATATAATCTCAGGGTATATATATACACAACATATATGTCTCTCTCTCACACACTGTGTGTGTGTGTGTGTGTGTGTGTGTGTGTGTGTACGCGTGTGTGTGTTATAGCAGAGAAAATACATGACACAAGTCAAAGAAATACCCACCCACATTTTAATTTACTTTCATCTTAACTGCCCTTGCATATTCACTAATTGTATTGGGGTTTTTAAAAATAAAAAATAATAAAATCGCAACATGTATCAAGAAGCCTCTCTCTGTGGAGATGGAGCCAAACATTTCATACAGGAAAGCTACAGAGGGCAAGATAACTATATAGAAATGGGACTATTCATGTATTAACAATATAGCAGTGGCAGCCCTTTATTGTCACACACATTGTTAAATCCACAAAGAGCAACTGGTAGGTTAAATCTATTTTAGCGCGGAAAGCTTGACAAAAATCCTTGCCACCGAGCATTTGATACTGATCACAGTGTCACATCAGGGAACAAGAGCTCAAAAGAAAAAGTCATTTTTTTTATTTCTGAACTTTAGACGCAACGGCTTCTCCTCTGCTCTGGCTCCCCAGGTCCTAGTTCTCTTAGTAGGAGGGTTTTTCTTTTTTTTTTCTTTTTTGTACGCCACTCAACAAGAGTCGGAATATTTTTTTTTCTGAAAAGAAAGAATCACAATACCTCACAGAAGCAACAGAGGTGAGCTCAGAACTCATTTGGTGTTCATACTGTGCTCTCGAGGGAAATCAAATCAAATCCAAACCTGAAGAATTACACCAAAAGGTGTGGCTGGAGTGCTTTCCCCCTTCCTGTTGTGTTGACACTTCATGGCACCATTATGAGATGCAACTAGAGATTAAAACTACAGATGTGCACACGGTTTACTATTTATACATTTGAGACTCAGCAGTTGGGCCCAGAGTGCAGTGGTTTGAGTTGGGGCCCTTTCAATGGGTTGACAAGAGCCCTTGACTTTCCTTCCCCTAGTCCTGCTACCTGCCTACAAGACACATGCTTTTACATTAGTTATATTTTGCATGTGTGTGTGTGTGTGAGAGAGAGAGGAAGGGATTGCCATACAGTGGAACCTCGGTTTATGAACACCTCGGTTTACGAATTTTCGGTTTACGACGACGCGGACCCATCTGGAACGGATTAATTCACTTTCCATTACTTTCAATAGGAAAGTTCGCTTCAGTTTATGAACGCTTCAGTTTATGAACAGACTTCCGGAACCAATTGTGTTCATAAACCGAGGTACCACTGTATATATATATATAAACAAACAGAGCAGCTCACATAGAGGTACTACTATGGTCTTTTCATATATAGTGCATTTCCTGTACACAGGGTGATTTTGCAGTTGCATCCATCACCCCACCAGCCCCAAATGGGTCTTTAAAATCATGCACAGGAGGATTACTCAAGGAACTCAGCAGCCAGACATTGATGTCATGTGATGCTTTGTAAGAAGCATAGCTGCCAAGTTTTCCCTTTTCTCACGAGGAAGCCTATTCAGCATAATGGAATTTCCCTTTAAAAAAGGGAAAACTTGGCAGCTATGGTAAGAAGGTGTTTCTATAGAAAGGATCTATAATGGCAACATGCCGCTACACTATGCAAGGTAAGTGGGATAAAAGCATCAAACACACCAGGGTTCTGGAAATGAGTCTATAGATATGACAATGAATTTGAAAATATGAATACTATATTCAGTGCTTTTTTCTATTTAAAATGTTTAGGGGTACTCTCATTTTCCTACTCATATTGAAATACTGTCCCTCAATGAGGCCAAACTTAGGTACACAAAATGTTTAGGGGTATGCGTACCCCTGCGTGCACCCCCAGAACAAAAGCAGTGACTATATTATGTCTGAAATGTATGTTTAAAGTGATCGAATTCCTAACCTAAAGCCACACAACAGCATTAGCAGAAAGAGAGCAAGAATTCTGTGTGTGCCTGTGTTGCCTGTGCAGGAAACATCTGGCTACCAGTGAAGCAAATATTTTCACATGAAGGCTGGTGTTACCACAGCGTATGTGTTATTGCATACTCCCTGAGATATTCAGCAACTCCTCAAAGGGCTGATTGATCAGCAGACCACCAAACCACTACTGAGAAACAAGGTGTTTGGCAAGACAAACCACATTAAGGGACTTGGCTAATAACACATTGTTTGTGTTAAAAATATTTATTTTGTGTTTATATTGCGAGCTGTTTGTTATCATTTGAATTTTGTGGTTTAATTCACCAGGAGGCAGGAATCCACCCATGCTCCATTAGAGCTGCCCTCTTAGCCTTTTTTTTTTTACAAACACACACATAGAAACAAGCTACATGTAGTTATCTGAAACATCCAGGAATCAGACCTTTGATCATACCCACCATTTCTTAAAAGAGGAAAACATGTTCTGGATCAATATTGCAATTTGGGCAGAAGGGTCTGGTATAAAAAAGCCTGAGATTTTTGAATAGTGAAAATATTAATGCTAATGAATATCTCCTTTATTTAATATATTATATTAATTTGGTCTGAAGTTGATTTTTTTTTTTTACACTGTGCAGGCCGGGTCGTCCTCTTATATACCTGCTGGGATTGACAAGGCATCTAACCCTCACCTGAATCTCATAGCTCTCCTGTAGCTGCCTCTGATTAGTTATCATTTAACTCTTGGGGAAAATAATTAGCATCACACGTCATGTGCATGGAAATTGCCGAACCAATTAACCAACTAGAAGGATTACTGTTAATAGCACCAGTTTTCCTATAACTTGATATTGCTGGATAGTTTTGATGAACTTCAAAAGTGGTTTTAGTTTACTTTCTGTTGCCACCCTGGAACTTTTCTTTATTAGTGCCACTTTGTTTTGTACGATTTCTTGCAAATGAAGGAAAACAACTTTTCTGCTTGTATATGTTGATAATATAATTTTGGTTACTGAGGACAAACAAGATTGTACAAAAACAAGATTGGGTGCAGGCCTGGCCTGACTGTGACAAAGGTGACCTGTGTGCTTGGTTGGTTGGTTGGTTGGTTGCATGCTTAACAGCTGTTGGGAACTCCAAGGTCCCTGCTCTCCCTTCTTATGGTCTTTGTACTGGACTGGGAGACTCCAATAGAGAACATTCCACGTCAAGATGGAAGACAAGCGGGCACTCTATCAAATGACAGGGCAGGAGTTACATGGAGCAGGGCCTTTTCACTAGTGGTGCCCATTGTATGCCTCGCTCTTCCCACACCTGCTCTCTTTTGGCCTGTATTTTGGAGCTTTATAATTTAGGAAGACTTTGGAAGAACTGGTTGACAAGTCTTACCAGTTGCTGACGTATGAGTGGATTTTATTTGCTGCTATTCTGTGCTTCTGGTGCACCAGGGTTTACACCAACGTAACAGAGTTGGCCAGAATGCCAAAAGGGATTCAATTTACGAGCTTTCCCCATTATCTGCACAGCAGGGGGTGTTCAGTCAACAGTGCAAAGGCTGAGCTGAAGCATTCCCTGCTGGTTACCTGCTTTCAGCAATAGGGGTCGCTGTTTGGTAGTACCCAATTGGTTAGCTGTCAGATTCTAGAGCTCCCTATTGGTGACTCTTAGGTAATTCACAAAATACAGAGTCCATTCATAAAACACAGTGTTCATTCATAAAGCAGTAACATAAATCTCCATTGCTACATTTTGGGTGTATATTTCAGCAGTTGAACATACAAGTTTATGGCCATACTGTAGTATAGTCCTTATGCGACTGTGAATAAAAGGTGGCTGGGCTCATTGTCTTGGGGGTTCGGGGGGAAGAGGTGACAAAACTGATTTCCAATCAATGCCCTCCCTTTATTTCCCTAACAAGTCCTTGAGTCTGTGCTCTGAATAGTGACACCAGGGACCTAGAAGGTGCAGGGCTTGTCAGTCCAACCCCTGGACAGTCTCATCAGGGCTGACCTTAAGGCAATTGGAGCAATTGGGCCAAATTGGACCCTGTGGGTCACTCCTAAGGGGGCCCCTGCACCAGGGGAATCTAGATGGGTTTTATTTATATCTATAAGATTTTGCAGACTTTGGCTGTGAACTGGGGCACTACCCCCCCAAAAAAAATTCAAGTTGTGCCCCACTGCTTCAAATTGGGTTCCACTGGCTAGCCCTGAGTCTCATAGTTGTTGGGCCTGTGTTGCCCTGTCCTTCCATGAAGTCTTGGGTTTGCAATTTTGGGAGAGGGGAGACTGCCCGCTGGGGAGCAGGAGGGCTGGCGAGGCCCCCTAGATTTAGAGGCCCTAGGCTTCAGCCTACTTACCCTATGCATAAACCCGGCACTGCTGCTATCTCCCCACTTTCCACAAAGGTTTCTAATATTCTACAAGAAAATTGCACTTTTAAAAAAATGAGTGCCACCTATCCACTTATTTCTTCCTTGGCTGCCTTTTTTCTCAAAACTACAAATTTATTTGTTAGATGTAGTAAACTGCCCCAGATTTAGTGGTGGTGGGCAGACTGATATTGCCAGTCAGCAGTCCTGCATATATAGTTGGAGTAGGTTTTTCACATGCCTTTGATTTACATAAAACTTCATGTGCTAATTACAGTGGTACCTCGGTTTATGAACACAATTGGTTCCAGAAGTCTGTTCATAAACTGAAGCATTCATAAACTGAAGCGAACTTCCCCATTGAAAGTAATGGAAAGTGGATTAATTTGTTCCAGACGGTCCGCGGAGTACTTAAACTGAAGCGTTCATAAATTGAAGCAAACTTCCCCATTGAAAGTAATGGAAAGTGGATTAATCCGTTCCAGACGGGTCCGCGGAGTACTCAACCTGAAGCGTACTTAACCCGAAGCATGGGTGTAATTGGTTCCGGAAGTCTGTTCATAAACTGAAGTGAACTTTCCCATTGAAAGTAATGGAAAGTGAATTAATCCGTTCCAGATGGGTCTGGGGCGTTTGTAAACCGAAAATTCGTAAACTGAGGTGTTCATAAACCGAGGTTCCACTGTAATAGATACATATGCCTATGAGCCAAATCAGGATGGATTGTGACTGTGCTTTGCAATGTACTCAGCTGCCCTCTAAGCCATTAAAAGGGTTTTTCAAATGAGATGAAAGAGACAAGAGATCTGAGAATCACAGAATCATAGAATCGTAGAGTTGGAAGAGACCACAAGGGCCATCCAGTCCAACCCCTGCCAAGCAGGAACAAAAGGCCTGATTTTGTATCCAATGGAGTAATCCCACCAGTACAAAGCCTGTCCAATGGGGCTTCCTCTCCCCACATGTCTCCTGTACCCCCCCCAAAAAAAACCTATTCATTGTTTTCCCCACTAACCCTCTGGAGCAGATCTGGAACTATGGGGTGCGAGGAGATGGAAAGGAAGTTCTGTTACACAGGTGGAAGTCATTGCATTAACATGATGACATTGTTGGATACTACCCACAGGGCTCGAGCCCCCTAAGCACATCCCTGATTTGTATCCATTCCCCACTTACATCATTCAGATGAAGGATGGACTTATCTATCTCCAATGGTTGTTGCAGGAAGTGATTTCAGCTGCTGCTCCTGGTGGCAGTGATTTTCAGCCCAGAATGCCCCGGATTGGAGGCATTCCTGAGCAATCCTGCTTAGGTTCCATTTCCCCTTCTCCAACATGAGAACGGCAGCTAATGAGCCTTTTACTGACAGAAATTAATGGAGTAACATACCACAATAGAAACCTTGTACACACCAATGGTGTAAGAAACCACGCCTGCACTGCCTGTCTATAACACAGTTCCTGATCTAATTGGGGATTTGCACACAAAAAAGGTTGCTCAGAGTGATTTTGTGTGCAGTAGTATTCCCTCTGCTCTATAATCCCTTCTTTCAACAACATACATAACTGAGAATGTGGAATGTTCTAATTTCTATAATAAAGGTTATTTGGAGATCTTGCCTGAGATGTTTTGGGAAGCCTTAGGAAGCCATGTTTATTCCTTTAACATAGAGCATGCACATCCTGGTGACTGTTGAAGAGTTTGTTATATCTAAATGCACTTTAATCAACATATGTGCTTAATTCACGCTGAACAAATTTTAGTGTCATTGATATGTGACCATATTAAAAACAACAAAAATAAAGAACGGGTTAAGAGAGAGAATTGAAATATTGGGTTCAAAGGCAACCTGAAAGATTATGAAAGCAGTTCTTTTTTTTCTTTAATAACATAAAATAGAACTTTGAAAAAGCAAAATGTGCATGTTCTGCTTCTGTTGTGGAAAAGTCATCCCCATAAGACAGTTCATGGTTTATTTTCAACCTTCATTCTCTTGGCCCTTTGTTCTTCTTTTTTTAAAAAAAATCTGTGCCTGAAAAATCCCCAGGTTGTTTAAATCCATGTCAGAAAAAGGATCAGAAGTCTTAAAAATAAATAAATACTGAACCTCCATTTGAAGGGCAAACAGTTTAAGCAACTGACCAAAAGGAGCTCACTGACTCTAAAAGAGATGCTAATGTGCAGCTGAAGAAGGCATAAGGTTTTCATCCCAGGTTGGGAAACCTTCCCCCAGCCTGATGCCAAATAGATAGTTTGGACTACAACTCCCATCAGCCTCAGCTGCCACAGCCACGGCGATTGGAGCTGAAAGGATTTGTAGTCAAAAACATTTGGAGGGCACCAGGTTGTGGAATTCATTGTCCTAAGGAATTCATTGAGTGGAACTGTGGGTGATTTATAGAATGTAAAGATCCGAGAAATGAGTGGCTGAATGAAGTATAAGTAGAACTTACAGAGCTAAACTCTAATTGTAGCTTCAGGTGCTACTACTATGGAGAGAGAGAGAGAGAGAGAGAGAGAGAGAGAGAGAGAGAGAGAGAGAGAGAGAGAGAGAGAGAGAGAGAGAGATATGTTGGAGAGAGATGTTGGAGAGAGAGAGATGTTGGAGAGAGAGAGAGAGAGATGTTGGAGAGAGATGTTGGAGAGAGAGAGAGAGAGAGAGAGAGAGAGAGAGATGTTGGACTATTTTCACATACAGTTTTGCAGCTGATGGTAAGCACTTCCATAGCTGCCAAGTTATCCCTTTTTTTAAGGGATTTTCCCTTATGCTGAATAGGCTTCCTCGTGAGAAAAGGGAAAACTTGGCAGCTATGAGCACTTCCCATCCAATAAGCAATTTTTCCAAGCCATTCTGTTAATTAATATTCAATATGTCCACTTACTATGCCATTATTAGGTCTTGTTATCACCAATCCTTAATTTTAATGGTGAGCTGATGTAGGGTGGCCACTTATTTACCACCAAAAAAGAAAAAAAGAGAACAGTTCTGCATGTGCTAATTTATATTTATAGATGCAAACTTACAAATAATTTCTGTAATTTAATTTATACAATGCATCCCACCATAGCTGAAAATACTTTGAATGAGCAACTTCAAGACCCTTCAATCCCATTTCACGGTTCTTTGTTTTTAATCCAGATATGGACCAAGCAGCCCTTCAAGCAGACGACTCAAATAGAGGTCTTCATCTAGAAGACTGTCCTTTAACTGTCCTTCAAATGGAGTACTGTATTTTGTAAAGCAGGGGATGTGGCAACCCTGAGATGAGAGACCTTCTATCTCAGAGGAGAATTCCAACAAACTGCCCCTGCTCAAAGAGCAGCAGAGCTTCCTGAAGTGTAACCTGCAAATTTCTAAAAACCACCAGATTTTATCAACCTAGGATACAACTACATGTTGTGCTGGAGTTCCATCACTGGAAATTCAAAGTGGTTGCTCATATTCTCACTCTCTCTTTGTGTGGTGTGTTTTTGTGTGCGCCTTCAGCCTGTAGCTGCTTCAGGAATGGGCAATTAGGTTGGGAAATTATTGTGGGGGGCCAAGGATGAACCCCCCCTGCCGAACCCTCCTTGCCCCATGTCCATAGCTGCCAAGTTTTCGCTTTTCTCGCGAGGAAGCCTATTCAGCATAAGGGAAAATCCCTGTAAAAAAGGGATAACTTGGCAGCTATGTCCATGTCCACGATCTAATTGGTTCCATCCACAACCACTTTTTGAAAGACGAAGATGAGTCATGAAACAGGTAACCTGTAGCTTGTCCTACACTTAAGTCTATCATGTGCACCTCTTGTGAAAAACAACAACACACTGAAATGGATGGTGTGGGCATAGCAACAGATTGTTGAGCACAGCACCATTTTGGACATAGGCCTGATACCCTTGATTCACAAGAGATCTCACTGAAGTCATTTGGTTTACTCAGGGGAAAGGAATGTTCACACTGAAGCCTCCGCAATCAATCAATACTTACCCATGAATGCATTTTCAGCATCCAAGTCGGCATAACCATAGGCTACCCATCGTGGCTTATAACGAAACTGTCAAATTAATTACATCTCATTTCACCATGTAGTGACAAGTAACAGTATGATGTGTTGCTTGCACACATGCTTGTAGATAAAAAGAAAATTTAATAGGCATTTTCAGTTTTATCCGCTCAGGAATGATTCATTTTATACATTCTTATCCCTTGCTTTCTAAACACAAGCATAAGAAATAGCTTCACCTCAGGCTACATCTGTTTTAAAAGTGTTTACTATAGTCCCAACAACACCAGATCCATTTTTATGTATAAATCTACATAAAGGGCTAATTTTTGCTGTAGGCTAATTGTGAAATTACATTGGATGGTAGTACAAAAAAATTATATTATCAATTCCTTAGTGGAAAAGACAGAGAAGGAAAAAAGAGAGAAGCAATGTTTGAGTGAAGGCTGCTCTGTCCTAGATGTGATAATGTGAATGTTATAAAACAAAACCAAAAAAGTTCTTTTAAAAAACCCACCAAACCCACTAGAATACTTTTATGAAATTAGTTAAGACTTTGCTGAAAAGTACAGCTAAGACACATAGTATTTATTGAAGGGAAAAGTACTCCACCCCCTAATTTTTTTTAATTTCTAAAGTTTGTCTTGCACCCCTTTCTCATGGGCCCTAACAACTTTATGAATCTACAAGCTTTGCAAGTTAATTTCTCGAACCCCTTTGAAATAGAAACTCAGGGAACTTTACAGCAGCTCCTAGCCCTTTTGAAAAAAATTCTGTTACCGACCTTTGTATTGTGAATATTTACTCCAGGCAATTTGCATTCCTAATGGTAAATTTCATCTCATGTGATCAACAGGTTACACTTTTTCCACATATATTGATTTCTGGAAAAAAGGCCTCTTTACCTTAAGTCTAGAAAGGATTCTGGGAAGAGTCATAGGGCTTTTAACCAGGACCAAAAGAATTTTTTTAAAAAAATCATATTTCTGGAAGTAATAATGGAACTACAAACCATTATTCTAATAATATTCCCTGAGATTCAAGGTTCAGACCACCACAAACAGCAATGTAGCATCTTTCTGCACAGAGAGCGATTATCGGGCACAATAGCTTTGGCTTTTGCCTTTAATAGATTATGGGGTTTATTTAGTTTCTTGTTACTTAAAAGGTAACTAGTCTGCTTTGATTGTTGCAAAAGCATCCCATTACAGTAGATGGAAACTTGTCTTCTGCAACACTCCTTGCCATGCGACTACAGCTGTGTGGATTGGTTATTGTCAGCCAAACTGAGCCCATGTGGGATCACAGTGGTCTGCAGCTGGATCAAAAAGTTTTCAGTAGTGCATGAAATCCTCTAAAACAGAACTTGCACCTGCCCCAAATAAATCTACTTCTTTGAATTGTTGGCAGGTATAGAGACAGGATGTTGGATAGGAAGGTCTTGCGCTGAACAGATTTTCTTTCTTTCTTTCTGCCAACAGTTTACATTGTTTTCATGGAGCCAACAGTCAGAGTAAAGAGCTCTCTGCCTTCAGCTCCAATCCTATCCACTGATGGGCGTCTTTCAATAGTGTTTAACATGATTAAACACCATTGTTTACATTTTGTGTTTGCAGCTGTTAGCATGTACAATCCAGGCTGTGTAATCCAGGATTTGAATCTTACATTAGGTAAACACATGTTTAAACGGGGACCTTTATAGATGTAGGTTATTTTATTATCCCCAGGGGCTGCAGCAGTTACACTGGAGATGTTAAGAGCTTAGCTTTCCATGCAGAGTCAAGTAGCTAATAATCCTTTACAGGGGAAAGGAAATCAGGTTGCTGTGCACATGCCAGAGGGTTTACATGCATTTATTTTCCCTTCTGTGCAAATGCTTTGCCATCCACCTCTCTCCAAAATATCTTCACATATCTCATCGCCTAACGCCTTATTTTAATCTCTTCCCACTTCAGGCAAGGCCTTTACAGGGAAGGGAAGATTGATTTATATTAGAACATGAAAGGTGTTTGGCGATTTCTTCTCCTTTCTCCTTTCTGTCTGTAGATGTTTTATATATTATGATGCCACCTGAGTCAAGAAAAAACAGATTAATGTGAAACTAAAAAGCAGGCGGGTAGAAGAAAATCACTACTGTGGTTTGGTTGGAGGGTTGCCAATGTTTTACAGGTCATGTATCTTGATCCGCATAAATTAGAACATGGCAGTGCTTATCTCCTTGCTGTAAATTAGGGCTAGCTAACCTGTGGCACTCCATATGTTCTTTGACAATGTGATGTATTGTATTGTATGGTATTATAAAAACAACATATTATAAAACAATCATAAATATAATGTACTCAGTGATTAAAACCAATTAATAAATAATAATACGGTATAACACAGCACCCCAGAGTAAAATCCTAACATCTTGTACAACCAATTGATTTCCTCCAAAGGCCTGATAGAATAGGTAAGTTTTAACTTGGCAGGAAAATCCAGACACCAGACACATCAACTCCTACCATCTCTGACCACCAACTTGTGCTGGCTGAAGCTATTGGAAGTCCAATAATATTTGGAACTTTAAAAAACTGCCCGGTGGTGTGTGATTATTATTCATGCGTATTGTTATAACTCACCTGTGCATTTTCCTTGAGTGTGCACACATTCTTTCTTGCTTAGAAGCACTCTGCATGGGAAGCTAAGCTCTTAACATCTCCAGTGTAACTGCTGCAGCCCCTGGGGATAATGAAATAACTGATTCAATGGCATTTAGAGGCATACTGGGAATTTGTGCAATGATTAGCCCAAATCCATGCACAGGGTTGAGGGAAACCCAAGAACAGATTGGAGGGGTGCAGGGGAAGGAGAGGGGGAGACTGTTCTATTGCACAAGAAAAAATCCTTGCACTGAAAGAACATTCACTTTAGTGATATATTGAATACAACTCATGTCTTCTTTCTGCCAAGGTTTGGGACCATCACTGGCCTTGTCCACTGGTCTGCAGAACCTTAAAGACTTCCTGGGTTGTTGTTGTTTAATTCCGTGTAATTGATGTCTAGGACTTGAACTTAACAAGGCTTGAGTAAAAACTGTTCTGTCCTCAATTTACTCCCTGCACAGAAAACAGGTCGTGTCTCTAGATGATGGAAGCCACTGGAAGAACCCGTGGAATTGCCCAAACATGAGGCTTGGCGCATAGAAGAAAGAGGTTTTTGCCGCTCACTTTGTGTTACTTAGAAAGAATATGAATCAATTTAGTCAGCTAGCAGAAGAAAGGGAGCTGGGGGGGGGGGAGGACAAAGACAGCTAGCTTGCCTCCCATGCCCTTACTTCTCCATAGCCAAGGGGCAAGCAGATAAAGGGAATATGGAAGGAGCAAGACGACATCAGCCCACAGCATGGTTTAAAGAACATCAAGAAGCAAAAACCTTGCAAATCATTTCACTTATTCGCAACACTAACAATCAAAGTAAGGGTTAAAGGAACATGGTCTCCTCCACTGTACAGAGTGGAAAGGAGCGGGTGAACAGAGATCCAGTTAACTCAGGCATCACTGAGGTTCATTTCTTTATCACATCCGTATTTGCTGGTGAAAGCATTATTTGAGGATGCCTTCATTCTGTGGGAGCAGATCTTGCCACTGCATATTAGATGTCCTTTTGGAGTGTTAAGCTCCCATTTTATAATCGCTTTAGAACAGCGTACTTCCGCACTGACTCTTTTTTTTGGAATTGTCACCTTTCATTTTCTCTGTTATTACAGAGAATAAAACCTAACATCATGCCCCAAACATTGGCAGTGCTTTTCCTATTGCTCTCTTGTCTTTTCAACACTGAGCCTTTCTCTTGTGTAATGGCAGAGCATGAATGAAACACCTGGTAGGAGAAGTGGTCCATATTGATGATGTGACCTCTTTGCATTCCTTGCCCTGCTTTTTCTGGTTTCATTGCCTGTCTTACACATGTAGACCCCTTTCAAAACAGGTGAAAGTTCCACAGACATTTGGGAGATGAAGCCCTCTTCTTTTCCCATGACAAACAGCTGACTTCCTTCTGGAGTTACACTTCCTGGACTGCTGTTTATCTCATGTCATGCAATACTTTGAGGACACACCAGTCAGAAAGATAGACAAGAACTTTGTTGTCTCTCTCCAACAAGAACAAAACAGCAGTGGGGAACTCCTGTTCCCACCCAGACAAAACTACTAAGCCCAGTGCCACCAGCCAGTGTGGTGTAGTGGTTAAGGGCGGTAGACTCGTAATCTGGGGAACCGGGTTCGTGTCTCCACTCCTCCACAAGCAGCTGCTGGGTGACCTTGGGCTAGTCACACTTCTCTGAAGTCTCTCAGCCCCACCCACCTCACAGGGTGTTTGTTGTGGGGGAGGAAGGGGAAAGGAGATTGTTAGCCGCTTTGAGACTCCTTCGGGTAGTGATAAAGCGGGAAATCAAATCCAAACTCTTCTTCTTCTCTTCTACGTAATGGCACCATCCACACACCAGGTTCTATGTTTTTGAAAAACAAACAAGCCCTAATTTGTAAAATGGTCGCATCAGCAGTTAAGCCCTCTCTATTCCATTCTTGAAAGGGTTATGGTTTACCAAGAGGATGGCAACCAGGATGGTAAACAGTTTGGAACCTAATTCCAATGAGGAACAGTTGAGTTGGGGATATTTCACAGGAAAGAGAATTCTGTGAGGAGATATGACTGCAGTCTTCAAATACCTGATGGGCTGCCATGCAAAAGATGTAGGCGATGTAATATCTGTTGCTCCAGAAGGCAGAACTCCAACCAATGGGTGTAAATTGCAAGGAGCAAAGTTTGGCAAAACATTCACATTAGAAACTTCCCAACAAACAGAATTGTTTGAGAATGGAACAATTGTGGAAGGTGGTGGGCTCTCCATCTGAGCAGAGGCTGGGTGACCATCTCTGTTGCTAACAACAGAGATAAAAAATATAAAAAATTATTTCCAGAGACCAACTAAGTTTGTCATAGAGACCAACTAAGTTTGTCATAGGTATGAGCTTTCATGTGCATGCACACTTCTTCAGATACATGGACACGAAAGCTCATACCTATGACAAACTTAGTTGGTCTCTAAGGTGCTACAGGAAGGATTTTTTTTTAATTTTTTGTTTCGACTACGTCAGACAAACACGGCTATCTACCTGTAACAGAGATAAAATTAACTTTGAAATTAACTCCTCGCTTAAGAAGTTCCTGCATGATGTTAAGATGGTTTTTAAACTCTTGGTGATAACAAGGCAAATCCACCAGCCTTTGCAGCTAACAGGCCACAGTCTTCTAGCAGAAAGTTAATTTTATCCCTGTTGTTTCTCAGTATGGCTGTAGTTTCATCTGGCATTGCAGGTCCTGCATTGAGCTGCTGTTGAATCAGACGACCTCCGGGGCCTCTTCCAACTCTACAGTTCTACGATATATGGAGAACCCTTGTTTACTGCTTTGTTTTGAAGCAAAAACTTCCCTCCACATGTACAGAACATCCCCTCTGAGTGTCAAACTGAATTCTTGTGAAAACATTCAGGTCTGTCTTCAGTAAAGATGATGGAGAGGGAAAAAGAGAAAGGGGCAGATTGGATTACAAAGGGCTCCATACAGGTTGGGTTTCAGTCTACCACATCGGCCTACTGGACCACCCACCGTCTAGCATGCAGGTCTATTGAGCAGAACGTTTCCTGTGTGAATGAGGAGCAAAGCTTTAGTGCTCTGTGGCTGCAGTCAGAAAAGTATTCTGCCAGGTAATGAATGAGGAGTTCAGTGGGGACACAGTATGCGTGCACACAATAACAAAGGACGGTTTTCAAAAATCAATGTGTTGCTGCGCAAGAGGCTAACTTGGTTGTATGCTGTGTCCAGTGTAAGAAGGGAAATAAAGCAAGAGGTGTTAGGCCTTAGAGAGCTGCTCACTTACCCCTTTGGAAAGGGGGAAAAAGGAGAAAGATAATAAAAGGTTCAAAATTAAAGATCTTTCTTTTGCTTGTAACCAAAGGATGGGAAATAATGTCACATAGAGATGGGGAGTTGTGATACAGTGAGTAAAGGCTGGTTTTTCTAAAGCTTATGAGGATTTCAACTGCAAAAAAGAGGAGGGAAAATGATGAGCTTTGCAATTGATTTTTTTATAATGTGGATTTTCCATGTTTTGTTGCATATGGTATCATCCACCCCAAGCTCTTGGAGTGAGGTGCAATTTTTTATAATTTGCAGCTTTTAAGCATCATAGGTCAATTATTCTATTTTTGTATGGTTAGTCATTGCTTGGGTTGTGTGTTTTTTAAGTGTGTAGTGTGTAAGCCACTTCAAGCCAATGGATTAATTAGTAAACCAGTCAACAAACAGGATAATAATACAAATAATACTTCCCTGCTGTGGAAGTGTCATTGAGATGAACTGGAATTGGCACTGGAACATTTGTACAAAATAATCCAGAATTGGAAGTTCTATACTCTTACTATTTACCAACATTTTTGGAGTGTTATCTTCTTTCATTGCTTATGTTTTTTAGCTACCGGTACTATTTGTACTGCATTGATACTAGGGCTATCCACAGGGTAGCCAACCCAGAACCCCAGTCAAGGGACCCCAGATCACTCTGACCAGACCCATTGTGAAGATGAAGCAACCTGCACACTGCAGCCTGGCATCCAAAGACATCCACCACACACCAGCCCTACCGTCACCCAGGAAGATGCAGCCAGTTCATGGTCTTTCTTGTGGTTTTTGCATCCTCCTGCCCAATGCATGCCTCTCTTTCTTGCCTGATGCCCTGACCCCTGACAACTCAGGATTGCACTGGGCTACCTGACACATGGCAATCTGGGGCTGTGATGCCCAGATCCCCCTGAATCAGCCAAATGGGATGCACGGCCCTATTGGTTAACCCATCATGGTGCAATCCAAACCCAGCATTTGCTGGGATGAGCGATTTTATATTTGGCAGAGGTTGGGCTTTCCTGGATCTTGGGTAGGACCTGTACCTCAGCTGAGATGTGCCAGAATAAGTCCCTCGCACAAACTCAGCGGGTGAAATGTAAGCTGGCAAACCTGATCCCCAAAAGGAGCATTTTAGGGGTGTGGTTGGGGCAGGACTGGGAGAGGAGAGATTTGCACCTCTTTCAAAACCCTTTCAGCTCAGTCATGTGATTCATCAACTTGGTGGAACTTAGCTGGCAAAAGCAGTATGTACTGTAGTATAAGTCAATTTCCTCCTGAAAAGAGTTTGGAATTGGGTTAAGTAAAGCTGGGCTGTGTTACACTGCCTTTCCACGGTTAAGATTGCTCTGCATATGCGTGTCTGCATCCATATGTCTACAATATTTTTAGCCACATTTTTCCATTGCTTTTGGTCTTGTTGGGCTAACAACAACCAACAACAACAACAATTATTTATACCCCGCCCATCCGGCTGGGCTTCCCCAGCCACTCTGGGCGGCTCTTCTTTTTCTCATGATTTCTTCTTTTTCCTATGTTTCTTTTTCATTTTTGGTTAGATTAAAAATATGACCAACTGATTACATGCAAACCTTGGTTAAGCTATCATAATGGTGAGCTGTATTTACCTTAGGTTTAAACCACAGCAGCACTTCTTATTTTGCTCTGTGCCTATTGTAGGAAGTGTATGGTCCTTGCTTCTAGTTTTTTGAGGAAAGGAATAGCACATTCTATTGCCAATTGTGATAATTGTTTGGGGATTCCGTACAACCGCCTGCATACCTGTTTGCTGGATACGTTGATAAATATTCTTATACCTATTTGACGGAAATTGAAAGGGCACAGGTCACCGATGAGATATCCATGTTAGCACAATGAATAATTGAATGAGGAATTAAGAGGTAGAGAGACCTATATTTATTTGATATCCCCAGTTCATCAACTTTATTCTGTCCTCCCACACTTCTAAGTGTCAGAGAGGATATTTGTTGCCTCAGCGGCCCAAGCGTCTCAATTGCATCATGTCGGCAGATCTTTTCCAGCTTGACACTCAACACTAGATAGGGCTGGTTTACGTTTTCCAGGGGGGGGGAATGAAACCCATCTGCACCAAATTCAAACCAGGGCTCTGTTGAAAAACAACAATAAATATTGATGACTTGAGGCATGCTTAGCTTTTTATGATGTTTGATGACAACTGGTATCACTTATAGAACTTGCATCATAAAAGAAAACACAATGATGCTGCATGTCATCGGACGGCATTAAATGTCAGGAGAAATGTGTTTTCCCTTTGTGTTTCAATCCAAATTTGGTTTGAGTCTCTACATGAAAGCGAAACATTCTGCTGTTCATAATACCGTTTTATGCAAAGTGTTGGACTGCCCAAAACACACCCTGTTTGTTGGCAGGCATAAAGGATCATTGAGCTAATTTGTGCCCCTCTAACATGTCATAGACACTTATTTCTTTGTGTCCACTAGAGAAACAACAGTCCTGTATACCAAAATAGCTCAATTAGATATGTAGAAAAAATCCTATAAAATCAATTAAATGTTTATTAAGGGCAATGATGTGTGGTTATATTAAGCCATTGTGAGTTGGGCGGGGTGATTATTTTTAGTAGTGTGCCGAAACTTGTCCCTCGGTTTCCTGAAAGTTTTATTCCCCCACACAAGAGGCTTCAATTTTTTTCTGCCTCAATCTCAGGGTGCTTCAGAATTCCTTTAGGTTTTCTTCTGAATTTTGGCAAGTGCAGATTTGAGCTTACCTTATAACTACATAATGACTGACGGTGGTTTGTGTGTGTGGTTTTTCTTTCTATTAAACATTTTTCTAGCACTCTGCAGACTGCACTTTGAACATGCTTCCTGATCTGAAAAAATCCATGAGAGAACATTGTAGCTTCCCATGGGTTTAAACCAGGCATCCCCAAATTTGGCCCTCCATATGTTTTGGGACTACATTTCCCATCATTCCTGACCACTGGTCCTGTTAGCTAGGGATGATGGGAGTTGTAGTCCCCAAACATCTGGAGAGCCGAGTTTGGGGATGCCTGGTTTAAACTGAAGGGCAGGAAGGCACTTGTGATCAGTATACTCACTGATGCTGGGTTTTGTTTTGTTTTTTAAAGGGAAGTGCTTCCTTTTTCTTTTTCTTTTTTTAAAATATCCACACTAATTTCTTTAACAGTAAAAAAAGGCTTAAACAACAATAACAAACAGCTATCAGGTTCACTGTAAGCCTTTCTGTACTTCCTGTCTTCCAGTCAGGAAATCCCAGTTGAAGATAGCATGGGATTGTCAGAAAGCATGGCCAACCAAGGTTACAGAATAAAGGCCACCCAAGAGATTACTTGTAGAATGAAAGAGCGAACACTCACAAAACCCTTCAACCAACTCAAAACTAAGGTGAGTGCAACAATAACAAAAACACCACTCATATCATTCCCAGGAGAATTTCACCCAAAATTTCCCTTTCTTTTGATAATCTTCAAATGTGATTTCTTTTCTCATTAATGGATTTTCAGCAGAACACTAAGATTTCTTTTGGGGGGGGGGAATTGGATTTATTGTAAAATTTCAATATAATTCCACACATGGGTTACAATCATAAGCATTTGGTGTTTACTTTTTCCTGTGTACAGGAAAAGAAATAGAAAATGAACCCAATGTTTTGTCATTGTTCTTTTATTCATAATTGTTCTGTTTTTAAATGACAATTGGAGTAAAATATAAACATTAAAGCACTGTATGATATTAAGGCTGCAATTCTACCTTACCTAGGAGTGAGTCTTGTTGAACTCAGTTGAGCTTACTTTTGAGTAGGCATGTATAGGATTGTGCAGTAAAACAACTTTATTTTGTATCAATCATTTGCTACATGTTTCTGTTTTTCAGAAAAGAAGCAATTCCTTAATATACTACAGCAATCACTGTTTGCATCTGAAGTTACAGCCAACATCTCCATCTCCACCAGCTGCATCACTGGCCTTCATGCACTGAGATCAACATGCTTAGTGCAATCTTTACAGTATCAGTTCAATACCTGGCATGTTGTCCCTTTCAGAGAAACAGCTATGAACCAGGAGGCCAGCTCCAGGCATGCCTGCCAAGTTGCTGTCAGAGAAATAAGGGACCGGGCCGGAAATAGCAGACTGGAAGTAGCGCTGCCGCCATTTTGGAACTGGGCGGAGCATGCTCAGAAGTGACTTTTGATGCTGCTTTGCCCAGTTCCAAAATGGCCGCCGCGCCAGAATAAACCGGGGGGGAAACAAAAAAAATCCGTTTTTTCAGCTAGGAACAGCTGGAAAAACAGGGATTTCCCGGGGAAAACGGGAGACTTGGCAGCTATGGCTCCAGGAGAGCTGACTTGGACGTATGGAGTGGCAAGAGAAGTTTCCAGGCCTCGTCATGAATTTACAGTTTACTCAATCCACAATTTACAATTTACTCAGCTTGTAATGTATTCACGCATAAACAGCAGAAGACAACACACTTAGAACTCGCTGTATCATCACCAGTCCTCCATAAAAGGGATTCCTGATCATGACGGCTATTGTAAGTTGAATGTGTTAAGAATCCCTCTTCAGATCTTCTGCCCAGTGCATGAAGGGTTGAGTATGCAGTCATTGTGGATGGGGCAAATGGGTGTGGAGTAGGATAGGGAGCTCTTCTCCCTCCATACATTTTCAGATGAATGTCATAATAGGCTTGCCGATCAGAAGGTCGGAGGTTCGAATCCCCGTGATGGGGTGAGCACCCGTTGTTCGGTCCCTGCTCCTGCCAACCTAGCAGTTCGAAAGCATGTCAAAGTGCAAGTAGATAAATAGGTACCGCTCCAGCGGGAAGGTAAACAGTGTTTCCGTGCGCTGCTCTGGTTCGCCAGAAGTGGCTTAGTCATGCTGGCCACATGACCTGGAAGCTGTACGCCGGCTCCCTCGGCCAGTAAAGCAAGACGAGCGCCACAACCCCAGAGTCGTCCACGACTAGACCTAATGGTCAGGGGTCCCTTTACCTTTACCTTTATGCCCTGTAATACCCAGGTTAAAAGGTGTGTGACAGATCCTAGCACTTGCAACCACAAACTACACCCAAATGCTGCTATTTGTCTGAACATCGTGGGAAGTCCCATTGATTTCAGTTCAGGTTATACATATTAATGTACTTAAGACACTGTCCTTTTGTCGCTTTCAAGTTAATTCCACCACTGGGAGAAATGATTGGCAGCCTTTTACCCCAAACAAATCGAACCCATGTGTGTCATAATGAAATAATGTAACGTAATTTGCCTATGTCTTTGGTCTGATATATTAGGACATTGGTTCCAATTAGGATCTTTGTTATGAAAATTCACATCATTCATATTCAAACTGAAAGAGTGTCTCTGTCTCTCTGTGTGTGGCATACACGATAACCCTTTGGGTACGCTTTGGATTTTATGTGGCACTCCCCAATGTAAGTCCATTTGTGTTGGTTTAAATGTCCTTATCAAGGTATGCATTTGTATGAATTATGCACCTTCAAATTTGACATTAATTTGGAATTATGCTTGAGGAAGGGTATGGATGACCAAGATTATTTTAAATAACTTTATAAACATTTATCATGTTGTAGGTCCAAGAGAAGGTTTTCAAATATTATTCTATATTCTGCCTGTTAAGAGAATGCTTAATTAGTTACCAATTTGGCTGAGAATAGTTGGTATCCATCTATCCTGAGAGGTGAAGTTAAACCACTGTGTTAGCAGCACTGAAGTGACCTCCCTGGGGCGCAACCTGGGCCGTGTATATGAAGATCCTGGGCTCCACAGACGACAGGATCTCCCTCTTGGGCTCACTGATGTGGTCCAAAGGAAAGCAGCACAATACTTTTGGCACCAGCTTGGCTGCAGGAGTTGCCAGAATGAGGCGTACAATGTCCCTTCCAGCAGTCCTAGGGACTCCACTCAGGTGTGTGTAGTGTTTTCACTGATCCTAAACCTCCGCTACCTTGTGGGAAATCTTCAGGAGAGAGAGAAAAGCCTAAGGAGAAAGAGATTTCCTTCTCCTAGATGGGTCATCTTCCCAGGTTAATGAACCCCACCTGCCCCGCACTTCCCTCTACAGCAGGTGAAGAAACTGCCTTCTTGACCTTTGAACCCACTATTGGTCTTGTTTGCTAAATCCACCGAAGCCTATCTCCACATGCAGGGGAAGTCCCTAATTCACTGAGGGTTTGAGACCCATTGGCTATCCTCACCTGGTTTAGCCAGCCAGTCAAAGCCGTTCCCGGGCTGTGGCTGCTATCGCATGTTGTCACATGCTTCTAAGAGCCACAGGTGAGAGCTGAGTGCAGGGTAGGGACCAGAGGTGGATAAACTATCCCCAGAATGAGCGTAATGTGTCTCCCACCAGAGGTACTGCCCCTCCTCTAACACCCCATACAGCCCTGAGAGCATATATGGTTAAGAGTATATATATGGTTTCTCAATGCTGTCTTAAGAAGAGCCATTAATGGAATTTTGCCTTTGTATACACACAACATTAAACAACATTAAACAAGAAAATTGGAGATATGAAAGGAACATTTCGTACAAAGATTACCATAATCAAGGACAAAAGTGGTAAGGACCTAACAGAAGCAGAAGACATCAAGAAGAGGTGGCAGGAATACACAGAGGAATTATACCAGAAAGATATGGAGGTCTCGTACACCCCAGGTAGTGTGGTTGCTGACCTTGAGCCAGACATCTTGGAGAGTGAAGTCAAATGGGCCTTAGAAAGCACTGCTAATAACAAGGCCAGTGGAAGTGATGATATTCCAGCTGAACTATTTAAAATTTTAAAAGATGATGCTGTTAAGGTGCTACACCCAATATGCCAGCAAGTTTGGAAAACTCAGCAATGGCCAGAGGATTGGAGAAGATCAGTCTACATCCCAATTCCAAAGAAGGGCAGTGCCAAAGAATGCTCCAACTACCGCACAATTGCGCTCATTTCACACGCTAGCAAGGTTATGCTTAAAATTCTACAAGGCAGGCTTAGGCAGTATGTGGACCGAGAACTCCCAGAAGTGCAAGCTGGATTTCGAAGGGGCAGAGGAACCAGAGACCAAATAGCAAACATGCGCTGGATTATGGAGAAAGCTAGAGAGTTCCAGAAAAACGTCTACTTCTGCTTCATTGACTATGCAAAAGCCTTTGACTGTGTCAACCACAGCAAACTTTGGCAAGTTCTTAAAGAAATGGGAGTGCCTGATCACCTCATCTGTCTCCTGAGAAATCTCTATGTGGGACAAGAAGCTACAGTTAGAACTGGATATGGAACAACTGATTGGTTCAAAATTGGGAAAGGAGTACGACAAGGTTGTATATTGTCTCCCTGCTTATTTAACTTATATGCAGAATTCATCATGCGAAAGGCTGGACTAGATGAATCCCAAGCCGGAATTAAGATTGCCGGAAGAAATATCAACAACCTCAGATATGCAGATGACACAACCTTGATGGCAGCAAGCGAGGAGGAATTAAAGAACCTTTTAATGAGGGTGAAAGAGGAGAGCGCAAAATATGGTCTGAAGCTCAACATAAAAAAAACCAAGATCATGGCCACCGGTCCCATCACCTCCTGGCAAATAGAAGGGGAAGAAATGGAGGCAGTGAGAGATTTTACTTTCTTGGGCTCCTTGATCACTGCAGATGGTGACAGCAGTCACGAAATTAAAAGACGCCTGCTTCTTGGGAGAAAAGCAATGACAAACCTAGACAGCATCTTAAAAAGCAGAGACATCACCTTGCCGACAAAGGTCCGTATAGTTAAAGCTATGGTTTTCCCAGTAGTGATGTATGGAAGTGAGAGCTGGACCATAAAGAAGGCTGATCGCCAAAGAATTGATGCTTTTGAATTATGGTGCTGGAGGAGACTCTTGAGAGTCCCATGGACTGCTAGAAGATCAAACCTATCCATTCTTAAGGAAATCAGCCCTGAGTGCTCCCTGGAAGGACAGATCGTGAAGCTGAGGCTCCAATACTTTGGCCACCTCATGAGAAGAGAAGAATCCTTGGGAAAGACCCTGAAGTTGGGAAAGATTGAGGGCACTAGGAGAAGGGGACAACAGAGGACAAGATGGTTGGGCAGTGTTCTCGAAGCTACGAACATGAGTTTGACCAAACTGCAGGAGGCAGTGCAAGACAGGAGTGCCTGGCGTGCTATGGTCCATGGGGTCACAAAGAGTCGGACACGACTAAACGACTAAACAACAACAACAATACACACAACATTGAGTGACATCTATTCGGAGTGGATGTAGATGTTACTATAGCCTTTACCTTTTTGCCATGTATTTCCCACACAATCCTGCAGCGGACGATGATGGACTATACCATTTGGGAATCACTTGCCTACACAAGATGAAAGGGCATTTCCCCAGAAACTACCTGCTGCTGACATTTTCTGCAGCTATCTCATTGTGACAAAATCCAATGACAACACAGAGGCCATGTTGTAGTGGCAGGATGCTACTGCTATTGAAGGAATGCATCCCAGATTTGTTGTGTTCACTTTTTCAGAGTTTTATCACAGGGCTTCATTTTTGCCTTTAGAATTCTAAATCACTAGGTATTTTTCCCCCTTCACCGGAAAAGTCCTGGAAAATAAATACTTGGGAAATAAATGGAGCCGTTCTTTGAATTCCTTGTCAACATTGGCAGGAAAGAAAGGAAAAGAAGCCTGCCTTGGGCTGTACTAGTGGTGCTTACATGTTTATTTCTACAAGATCATTTCCACCTCTTTAGCATAATACAAGAAGTGCTCAGTCCTCATTAAACCACCCTAATCATACTTCCAGTAGGAAAAGAGAGCCTGAATCTGGAATGGATGAAAATGCCCCCAGGCAATCCATCACTATAGTCCGGCTATCATGGGCACCTGCAGAGACCCACACTCCAGGAAGGGGGCCTATTCCAAACCCCTGGAGGAGCCTAACTGTGCTCCTCTTCCTTGCAGTGCCTACTTGCTTACCTGTCTCTACAGCAGTGATAGGATCAAGGGAAAGGAACTCTGCCCTCACCATGACAGCAGCAAGGACCGCACAGGAAGGGTGCCCACTGGTGGATGGCACTTTGCCCACAAAACCTGGAACCAGTCATGATTTTACCTGTGTGTGCATTATTTTTATGTGATGCCCTACCACAGAGGTGGGTTATCTGTGGCCCTGGCCAGGATGTCTGTCTTCCACGTGTGAAGTTTTTAAAATATATATATATATTTATTAAGATTTTATAACAACAACAAAATACATCTACAAAACACCCTCTACACAATATATAAAACTGCAAAAATACAAAAATACAAAATACAAAAATACAGAAATACAAGAAACACACATAAAAGAACAAAAAACATAAAAATCAAAAATTCTCACTTGTATACCTTATTTCCAATCTATTGACTTCCTCATTCCTCCTCTTACTGCGTTCCATTATAAATCATCTTTAGTACAGTAATTTCTAAATCTTACATAATATCTAAATTTTATTTAATACTAACTTATTTCTATACCTTTTCATTCTTAATACTTTACATTCCCAACTATGTCTTTTCTTTTTACTCAATTATATCTAATTCTAACAACACTTATCTCTCACCATTATATTATCTACAACTTCTTTGTATCTTCCTCACTTCCATTCTTCCACGTGTGAAGTTGTTGTTCTGTGTATGAGTTTTGTCTAAAGGCGTTCAGAACAGAACAATATAATCTGATACAAATGTCCATAGTGTGGATGGGGGGCAGTGGTGTGCCCACCTCCAGCATCATTGTGTGTACTATTTTGAATGGGGAAGGTGTGCAGGGGGCTTTATCATGCTCCCTAGCTTTACTGAGGGTTTTACTTGCATGTAAAGCCAAGCAGAAGTCCTGGGCAGGCTTTTCTGACCACCTGATTTCGATGGTTGTGTGGGACAGCAACACATACAGGGGTGTTAGGAGGTGGAGCTTGTGAGTGCCGCCATGCAAATGCCTGAATATGCCTAACGTTGCCGCTTTATTTATAGGTAAAGAGCCTCAGAAGTTCAGAATATGTTAACAGAATAGGGCAAATAGCTCTATCGGAGAGATGAACATTATGGTAAATCCCGAACAGGATCAGTGTGCAGTAACATAGTTCATCTTCCACTGTATATGGATGCATTGCTGCATTGCCACTATCCACTGGCAACTCAGGAGACTTCCTTAAGAGCAGGCATCCCCAAACTTCGGCCCTCCAGATGTTTTGGACTACAATTCCCATCATCCCCGACCACTGGTCCTGTTAGCTAGGGATCATGGGAGTTGTAGGCCAAAACATCTGGAGGGCCACAGTTTGGGGATGCCTGCTTAAGAGGAATCAACGGTTAACTTTTCCTAGTTGATAGCATTTTAAAGTGTATGCAAAGCCAGTATAACTTGAAACAATTCAAATGGCCACAGCTTATATTCCAGTTCGCAGAGAACTTCTGGATCTGAGTAAAGGCCTATCTACCCCATCATCCCATTGCAAATTTGGGATGTCTTTGGAGAGCCTACAATCAGGACATGAGGGTAATAGGGAGCTATCTCCCACTGTTCTTCCCCAGCAACTGGTAAACCAGAGGCGTCCTGCCGCAGCACTACATTCCGCTGAGAGAATACAAATGCAATGCTCTCAGCCACCCCACCCCACCCAATACTAAGTGTTGAAATGCTATTTGGATAACTAGGGTAAAGGGTAAATGGACCCCTGACCATTAGGTCCAGTCGTGACCGACTCTGGGGTTGCGGCGCTCATCTCGCATTATTGGCCGAGGGAGCCGGCGTACAGCTTCCAGGTCATGTGGCCAGCATGACAAAGCCGCTTCTGACGAACCAGAGCAGCGCACGGAAACGCCATTTACCTTCCCACTGTAGTGGTCCCTATTTATCTACTTGCACTTTGACGTGCTTTCGAACTGCTAGGTGGGCAGGAGCTGGGACCGAGCACCAGGAACTCACCCCGTCACAGGGATTTGAACCGCCAACCTTCTGATTGGCAAGCCCTAGGCTCAGTGGTTTAACCCACAGCACCACCTGCGTCCCATTTGGTTTGGATAACTATGGAGGATCTATTCCTCCGGATGCTCTATAAAAATACAAATGGATTGCCCTTCACAAAATCGCTAACATACACATCTAGAGGTCACCCCAGGTTAGGAATGCCATATTTAATCAAGATTGCAAGCAGCCATTTTAATGCATTTGTGGACACCCCATCTCCCTCTGCCAATGTGCCCAAGGTAAATCTCCTTACTTTGTTGTTTTATAAAGTGTTTCTCTCCTCACCACCTCTTTGCAGCAGTTCTGCTGCTTTTGACAGATACTCCAGTAAAGAGAGACCCTTGAGATATTTTTGCTGGTTAATTCGTCTCCACGTTTTGGTTTTCATAATTCTTCTCCAAACTGAGAGCGATTTTCTCCAGAAAGGTGGAAATCAATTAATAGTATCCTGCCTCTTCTAGGTACATAGGTTTTAAAGAACAAACTAATCTCTTTTCCAGCAATTAAAACAAAAGGTAGGGAGCGATTATTATTGCTCCCTCTCTCTCTCTCTTTTTTGAAAGAGTATTGTGTGTATGTTTTTTCCCCACACTAGAAAGCTGTTCTGCCTTCAGCTGTCTTTACCAACTAGGAATTCTATAAGAAAGAGGCCATTAAAGTTTACTCTACCCAGTTTAAATTTGGCACAACACACATTCACTGCCAACTTTTCAGACTCAACAGCTTAGTAAATTCTTCCTGACAATAGTTAGTGACAAGCATGTCAGAAACAACAAACTCAGTCACATATAAGGCTTATCAATAATTTAGTCCTTCCCCCCCCACCCCCATGAGAGCCTGTGTGTTTTGCAATAATGAAATATATGATTTTAAAAATAAATAATAGGCTGTTGTCAGGCCGATTGTAGCTAGAAGTTATGAATTTGATTGATTGATTGAACATTTGACTTCATTCTCTCTAGCAAGATCAAAGAGAAACTCTTCCATTTGCCCACGGCCACTTGCAATTTATTTAGAGATTGTGTTCATATCCCAGCAGGTAGCAATATTGGACTGAGGTACACAGAAAATCAGCTCTTTGAGGTTTTTTTCTAAATCCAAGGGATGCAACAAATGAGATTTTTTTTTAGTTCATTAAATCATTAACCACTTAATCACTAAAAACAAGCCATTAGTTGTTTCTTCTCTTCCTCCCCACCTCCTTCCCCTTCCAAGCTTGTAATAACCAGGAAACAGGCATTTTCTTAAAATGTAAAATAAAAATAGCTGTTTTGAACACAGGTCCCTTTTCCAAATGTGACAGAGTGTAATTTTTTATTTATACAGCTATTTTTCCCTCTGCCTCCCTATCTCCCCCTCTCTCTTTTTGTTTGCTTTTTAATCAGCATGGCAGGAGGCAGTGACACCCGAAAATGACAGGCGGATGAATTGCAATGAGGAGCCATACAACAGCAATGCAATGGAGACGGTGGGGAGAGAAGACACATACACAAAAGCGCACGAGAAATGTTTGTAGAACAAATCTTGCAATTACCCAAATGAGAACAAACCCATAGAGACTGAGGTGAAGGCTTCTGTGTGTAGTCAACATTAATCAAAGAAACCTGGCTCCTTCCCTTTAGTTTCACTGGGGCCAAGCAGATGGATTCCCCCACCCCACCCCCAAGGTTTCCTGGTCAAAATGGTTGAACGGCTGCTGCCTGCTCATGTCATATGTGTAATGCAAGGACTCGCTGCCTTTCTATAGACCATCATAATCTTTCTTTTTATCTATCGATCTGCATTAGAAGCCATTGGGGTGGCAATTGGTTGGCAGGGCCGGGATGTGCATACAAATTGGCAGCGAGGTTTCTGTTGTCAAGTTCACAGCACAGGACTGCTGCGAGGGATGTACAAACACGAGGATTAGGAGGGAGAGGATTCTCCCCCCCCCCCAGATGCTAGATTATCCCACTTCATAAAGGAAGGTTCAGATTTATCAGATCAGATTACTAAAAATTTGCATTCATAAGAGTTGCTGCAGTAAGTCAAGTCCAGTATCCTCTAGCTTGGAATGGCTTTGGCAGTGATCAGGGCAATGACCAAGTTCTCTGAGACTCGTGTCCACAAACTGATAGTTTTCTCCAACTATGCTACTTAGAAAGTCTTTTCTCACTTTGTGCACATACGTAGTTGATACTCACTGAACTGACCTCAAATTCCTTATCAGGTCACACAGCCAATGTAAATATCAGGGGCAGAATTGTTCTGGGCCAGATACAGTCGTACCTTAGAAGCCAAACGTAATCCGTTACGGAAGTCCGTTCGACTTCCAAGGCACTGCTTCTGATTGGCTGCAGGAGCTTCCTGCAGCCAATCGGAAGCCACGGAAGCCCCGTCAGATGTTTGGCTTCCGAAAGAACATTCACAAACCAGAACACTCACTTCTGGGTTTGCGTGTTCCAAACTTTAAACCTCCCCCTTAAAGAAATTCACACAAGACTCAAATTTTTGGTTTGGTTTTTGGAGAAGAATTTAGGCCACAACTTTATTTATTACAGCAAGTGAGTGGTTGCATAAGCTATGGTTCGACTACCTCCCTGCACCGTTGCAGGTAGCGCTGACCCAGGGCTCTACCATAGATCAGCCTAGGGTGAACACCTGGAATGGCAGAAAGCCGGGGACATGCTATGTCCACCATCCAGATGTCCCCCTGGACTCAGGCACGGACACAATCCCTCACAGGGTTGACCAAACCATTGAGTCCCTGGATTCCTTTAACACAATACCCCTTCACATAGGCATGCCGAGACCGTTCCCCCATCCCTATCACCTGAACCAGAGCCTATCCGCAACCTTACAAGTTGTGATGATTTGCTAGCAGCAGGCGAAACCCAAATGGCACCAGTCAATCAGCCAAGTGGGGAAAATTCCTGCCATGCCCCTGTCCCAATGACACACGATGGCATAGCAAGGTCAAGTGCTCAAGCCCTAAATATAGGGAGAGGTGGGCGGGTGTTCCGATGCACTGACCAAGAGAGAAAGCTCAAGGTCACGTGCATTGGCGTATATACGTCCCTTGATCTATTTGGCTAGCGTCCCAGTGGTCAGATAAAACCCAGCATCAAGGGACCTACCAATCGGGTGTTGTGGCTATTCAATCGTACCCATCCACAACACAAGGGTTTGGTCACCAGGTCTCACCACAACACGTGCCCTCTTTGAGGGAGGACACGATTTGCGGCATTCGGGAGCCGTAACATTTGATTGCTAAGGTGTTTGTCAACCAAGGTATGACTGTACTCCCATTTTCCAAAGTACTGGTAGACAATCTACACATCACAAACAATAAGATGGTAGACTGAGGAGATTAAATGATGGAGATTGTATTATGAAGACTACATAGCGTAGTATATTCCTGCTGACAGTAAATGATCACAGCAAGTAGGGAGACTATGCTAAACCTTTTCTTTTCTTTTTTGTATGTGCTAATTTACTGTATAGGGAGCATTCAAAACCATGGCTCTTTCTCCCTGCTCGTTAAAATGATACTATCTGAAATTCTACCACATCCTTCAGTGGCCTGTGCAAATTGATTCCCCCACGGGCATCATGTTCACTTTCCCTGGTTCCTGACACAAGAAGGCACAAGCAGGAGGAAGTGCAGGGGCTGCCTAGCCAAATCACATGGTTGTCACACGGTTACTTAATGCTCAGTTTTGTGGCCATATGTAATCAGACTTGTAGCACAATATTGATCTTTCTCACCTCACACATTAGTGCTCAGTGCAGGTCAGCTCTTTTCCTCTGTCAACAGCAAAACTTTGCTCCTAAGGCAGAGCAAGCAAGATGGTGCATCCATTTGCTTTATCCTAGAAAAAGTATGCACCTCTCTCCCTTCTTTGTCAATTACGTAGTTTGACTGAAATAGTCTTTTCTTGCTTCAGCATCGGGGATGGAAGTTCAGCCTCCCTTTGGTCTGGCTCCCTCTGCCCCCCTGTTCCAGCATTCCCTAAAAATGTTTGTATATACTGGCTATCTATCCTGTGGTTTTTTTTTACAATCTGTAAATAATTTAATAGTATATTTGCATTATTAGCATATATAACGTGTGTGTAAAAGGAGAGAATGTGTATCTACAGCTTCACAGTCATTTGTGTATAGCCGGCATGGTCAGAACGTTTGGTCACTCCAGATATACAATTCCTGAAAACTTAAATTCTACACACTCTGCTTCTGTATTAACCTCGGTTAAGCTTCATTTATTTACCCTTGCTGAGACTTCTATCGGTAAATTGGCAGTTGCTCTTCGTCATTTTTAATTTTTTATCCCCTAGGCCGTCCTTCGTGAAGTGCCATTTCCCACTTATTTCTCTTTTTGGTGGTGTAAAATAAATCTCTATCCTCTTATGGACGCAAGACTTTGCTATCTGTAATTGCAAGGGAGAAAACTGGATTATGCAAATATGCTTATTACGCTAAGGTTTGTTGTTAAGTTTGGGGCTCATTAGCACTCCAGACAGCATAGGATTTTGGTGCTGTTTCAATAGCACATCTTGGTCACACACACACACACACATATATTTCTGCTTCCCCTTATTTTTTTCTGTCTCAGTTGGATACACTTAGAAATAGCTCTGAAATTCTGGGTTATTTCCTTTTCCCTTAGGCACACCAGTCCTTTCTCCCTAGTCTCTCATGCCAGCCCTTGGTTGCAAATGGTGAAGATGAGCTAGCAGTGTATCTGTGAGTGTGCATGTGCACATGTGCATCTTACAGTGACGGTCCAGAATTTGATAGATGTCAATACTGTCATATGTAAATGCTGCCAATTCCAAAAAAATCAAGAACACGTGGATAGTCACCAAATCTGTCCTGTAATATAATGTACTATATGCAATATAATATTACCTGATTTTGGGGGGGGGGTATCCCTTGCTGGAGGTCATCAAGCAGAGATTGGACAGCAATCTGTTGAGGATGCTGTAGCTCTGGGTCTCTTGCATCAAGCAATGGCCTACATGAGCCTGCCTTCCTCTATGATTCTATGGCATGTATGTGTCATATATTCCATTGTGGTTTAGCCGTTAGGGTGATGGACTAGGATCTGGGAAACCAGGGTTCAAATCCCCACTTGACCAATATGCTTCCTGGGTGACCTTGGTCCAGCCACTGTCTCTCAGCCTAACCTACCTCACATGATTGTTGTGAGGATTAGTTGAGGGCAGGGAGAACCCTGTACTCCACCTTGAGCTCCTTGGAGAACAAGTTGGAATATAAATGCAACAAATAAATAAATCTCAATATATGTTCTTGACAATTTCCAAAGAAATTAAAAGCAGGTGCTTGCTTATTTCTCAATGTGCTGTGCTTAAACAACATTCGGTGCAGATCATGGCCATCAATCCCCATGACAAAAGGGCCAGGCAACCTTCATATTTTTGTTTACAGTATTTTAGACAGATGTCCTTTTCAGCTGAGAGATAAGGCTTTGCTAAGCATAAGCATGATTTCAGAAGCACAGTTGTTCTCGCCACACACTTCCACTTGGGAGCTGTTTATTGGATGATTATAATAGCTTTTAATTATACCTGGGAGCCAATGTATTCCAGAAGCAAAGTACAAAGTACCTTATGTGTTGTTTTGTCTAAAAAGTTTTTGTCCAGGTCTTTGTCCAAAAGGATAAAGAAAAACAAAGTTCCCTCACATTATTTCTGGGTAGAAATGATGAGATCCTTTTCATCTTCATGAGGCAGGAATTAGGATCCGAGGATGGTGTACAACAAAGCACACATCTACCCAAGTCCTTAAAATTCCAACCACACCTTTTGTGCTGAAGGGCAGTCCTATCCCATTCACCAGCGAGAGCATTGCTGGCACTGATTATCCATTCATTCATTCATTGCCTTGATTGTTTAGTACTTTTCCTAACATTTTAAGAGTTTGCTGGTGGGAAGATATTATTTCTTCCCACAATAGCCCAAGTGGAGTATCTTTCTGATTAGACTGGCAAATTTGAAGGTGCTTCCTTTGGCCAACTGTCCTAATCAGTGACAGAGTTTGACACTTAACAGCACCTAACAACTATGGAGGAAAATAAAACCAATATGGGATTACTGCAGTGTGTGGGGAATATTGCTTCCCAATTCTGTCCTTTCTTTTAAAGCTATTCACAACCTTGCCCCCACCTTATTTTTTCACTCCTGTTTCCCATTGTCTGACCTCCACTCTGTCACCCTCAGCCAACCAAATGTTTTCTGCGTCCTTAAACTACACTGCCCATCACTCCTGCTTTACATGTACATGGCACCATCTCTGTTCTTTCCTCAAGTTCCTCCTCAAAATCCACCTTTCCATATTATTGATCCCATTGATGCACAACCCAGGGGGCCTAATTTGGCTTTTAGGCCAGAGGTGCTCGTCCATGTTTTAGGGTAAATTTAGGCAAGTTGCATAAAAGCACCTCCAATGTGCTTTTGTATTTTTAATCCATTGAATTGTTGCTTTCTTAATTCCATATAATTTTTTAAATAATAAGGCAGTCTGAAACTATACCAGTGTTTATACGGATGTGTCTTCTTAAAAGAAAGCAGGAACGTGTTTTGTACTGACTTTGCCCAGCATTGTACAATCTATGAATTTCATAAAGAAGAATATGTTCTCCTCACTTCCGCCTCCAGTGGTAAAGAGTGGTGCTGCTGGTTTGGAGTCAGACTACTTTCATCAGTGTTAAACTCTGTTGACTCGGACTGAACTGAAAGCTCCTGTTTGAAAACATTTGGCTCAAAACTGGATACTAGCAATATTCTTGTCCCCCAAAATGAGGGGGGAAATTGAGCAGAAGAGGACCAACTTTACTGCAGTCAGTAGCACCAGAGCTCCTCCCAGCTGGCAGTGACTGGCAACCTTCTAAGGAAACAGTACTGCCAGAAAATGACTGCATACAGGTCATTTGAGGGGAAATGCCAGAGCTCTGTTACTGAAAGGCTCCCCCCAAAAAACCTGTCACTTGTGAATAGGATGGCAAATTGGAGGCATTTTTGTTCAGTTGTCTTCCTTACCCCATTTTTTTCCATTATCTGCATACATCCCGACGATGTTTACTTAAAAAAATGGGAAAGGCTTTTAGCCTTTTAATTCTGCATTTTCTGATTTGGCTGCCACCACTCAGTTATTTCCTGGTGCCTTTGCTAGTATCCAGCAAGCTGCAAAGACACATTTGGCATGGATGTCATTACCCCTGCAAAGACAGATAAAGCATGCAAACATGTTGTAGTGATGTTGGCAACTGCTTATAGTATACATCGCTGCTGTTCTTCCTTATCCATATTTCACTTCCCCAAACTTTACCTTTTTTGATTGGATGGCATGCAATAAAGAACTCCTTACTGCCACTGGTGGGGCTCACAGTCAACACCTGTCAGCTGATTGACATTGTCAGTGAGTTCATTTCAAAGGAAGATGCACAAGCACAGCCTAAGCTCCCAATTGTTCCTTCATAACCATGTCCTGGACCATAACGAAGGCTGATCGCCAAAGAATTGACCCTTTTGAATTACGGTGCTGGAAGAGACTCTTGAGAGTCCCATGGACTGCAAGAAGATCAAACCTATCCATTCTGAAGGAAATCAGCCCTGAGTGCTCACTGAAAGGACAGATCATGAAGCTGAGGCTCCAATACTTTGGCCACCTCATGAGAAGAGAAGACTCCCTGGAAAAGACACTGATGCTGGGAAAGATTGAGGGCACAAGGAGAAGGGGATGACAGAGGACGAGATGGTTGGGCAGTGTTCTCGAAGCCACCAACATGAGTTTGACCAAACTGCAGGAGGCAGTGGAAGACAGGAGTGCCTGGCAGGCTCTGATCCATGGGGTCACGAAGAATCGGACACGACTAAACAATAACAACCTTGTCCTTAACTGCCCCACACCAGGCACTACATATGGCATCAGGTGGGGGGGGGCAGGTTGACTCAGGAGCCAAATTGGGAAGGCCACGAGTCATAAATTCCCTCTTTCTCTAGGGTTGTGATAATTTCAGTCCTGAATTACAGAAGCCCCTATTCACGACTTGTGGGATGAACTCTGAGCTATGGAGGTCTGTGTGCTCACCCACCTTGAAATAAGTTGCTTTGATTTGGCTGTATTTGGCAGGAGGTGAATCAGAGCTCCAACCGGATAGTGGCAGTCACATTTATTTATTTATCTGCAGCAAGCCCAATTCTTGGGTGCTTTTTGAATGTTGGGAAATTTAAAATTATTACTACCATAAGAAATGGGCCTCCCATGGTAGTGGGCAGCCAATAAATAGCTATAGAAAAATACACACTTGTTCAGAGTGGGTGGATCATTTCTCCAGTGGGTAGATCATTCAATACTGCATCAATACTTGTTCAAACAAAGGCAGTGATTGAAACAAACTTACAGAAAATATGAAGTCAGGGTGTCTAGTTCCATGCAACCCTATTTTTCAGTGTGAAAAATTAGTACAGCATTTCTTTTGGATTTTTTAAATTTTCTTTTTACAAATAATGAGCTGCAAAATCCCAGCATGATTTATTGAAACCAGAGTTTTAACATGCATGTCTATTTGGAACCAATCTCCACTGAGTTCAATGGGACTTACTCCCTGGTAAGCATGCTGATGTATCAACAAATTTATCCAGTGAAACAAAGTTGAATAAAGTTGAGAATCCATGTGGCAAAACCGTTTCTCCTCTAATTAGTGGGTCAATTTTTGGTTTACAAGGTCAAATCACTGTATCTCTGCAGCCATAGAATAATCTTATTAGTAATCTGGGGGAAGGGGTTCATGCTCCTAGGTGGTCTTAAAATGACTCAACATGCAGACCAGCTCAGCGTGAGAGATGTTAGCTAGAGCAGAGAGATTTGTGTTGAGAGAACAGAGTGGTTTCTACATGGCAGGGATAGAAAGAACAAGGAATAGACTATATTGTAATTTTATGTTGTGAACTGCCCTGAGATTGATGGGTGATATACAAATTCAATAAATAATAATAGACCACACACAAAATTACTCAAAGGGGGTAAGATAATCCAGGGTTTATGTTGGGAGCTCTATTTAAACTCGTAGGACTTGTTGCATTCAATTCTTATGCATTTGAGAAGCTAGAGAGAAGTCAGTTAGATTAATGGATAAGCTTGGCCTTTTGCTTTCATACTGTAATACTTACAACTCTTCCATTTAATATGGGACACAATAATGGAGTGGTTTGGTGGCAGTTTTATTGATTAGAGAATATTATTTTTCAGTGGGGTCAACACCTCAACCCTCTGGAGCAGATTTTGTGGACACACATGGAGATGCACAGGAGAGAAGAAGAATGGAAGGTTGTGTTGCGCAAGTGGAAGTCTTCCTCAGGCAGAATGACAGTGTTGGATAAAGTATACTGTTTTTCATTGTGGCCTTTGGATAGGGTTGTAAACTTCTTATCTGACCGCAATTTGTCCTTTTCTTTCTGATACTTTCCCCTTCAATTTCATGGCTGAAATCAGAGATGGGATAACTTCAATTCAGCTGACATTTACAGGCAATCCTACCTAATTCATACTTTCTGGAACAATACACAGTTCATGTCTCTGAATTTTGCATTGCAATTCTCCAGCCAAGTAATACGTACCAAAAAAAAAGGCATATACAGTGGTACCTCAGTTTACAAACACAATTGGTTCCGGAGGTCTGTTCTTAACCTGAAGCGTACTTAACCTGAAGCGAACTTTCCCATTGAAAGAAATGGAAAGTGGATTGATCCGTTCCAGACGGTCCGTGGAATACTTAAACTGAAGCGTACTTAACCTGAAGCAAACTTTCCCATTGAAAGTAATGGAAACTGGATTAATCCGTTCCAGACGGGTCCACGGAGTACTCAACCTGAAGTGTACTTAACCCGGGATATGAGTGTAATTGGTTCCGGAAGTCTGTACTTAACCTGAAGCGTACTCAACCTGAAGCGAACTTTCCCATTGATAGTAATGGAAAGTGGATTAATCCGTTCCAGACAGGTCCACGGAGTACTTAAACTGAAAATACTCAAACAAAGGCATACTTAAACCAAGGTATGACTGCACTAGGATAAAATATGCATAAAAAGCATGCATAAAAATTATTTATCTCAGGTGATATTGCTTTGCAAATGTGTATGTGAGGCAGAATTACATACCAATGTAAATACAGTGGTACCTCGGGTTAAGAACTTAATTTGTTCTGGAGGTCTGTTCTTAACCTGAGATGCCACTTTGGGTAATGGGGGCTCCTGCTGCTGCTGCGCTGCTGCCACACGATTTCTGTTCTCATCCTGAAGCAAAGTTCTTAACCCGAGGTACTATTTATGGGTTAGCCGAGTCTGTAACCTGAAGCGTCTGTAACCCGAGGTACCACTGTATTAGGAGACATTCGCTGAAGAATTTTCATGAGGGGAGGGCGGGTGGAAACAAACTGGTGTAGAAATGTGGAGAACTGAAGACTGGGTCATTTAAACGAGTAACAGATATTTCAGTTAGTATTGCTTCTGAAGAGAGAGAGAAAGGGAAAGTATGACCACAAGATTGAGACCTGCTTTGCTTCGTTCAGTTCAGTTTTACCTAACTCTAATTATACAAGGAGTAATTCTGCATACACACACACACACACACACACACACACAAAACAGTCATCAAGCAAACAAATAAAACAATTTCCATATGTTCCCCTGGACTTCCTTTCTCCACTTTTGTGGGTCCTTCCGCTAACTTTTTCTCCTGCATCTTCTGTTAATCTAATTCTGTTAAATCTCAGATAGAACTATAGTCCAAATTTTAACTACAAGCATCATTCCAATCCTACTAATAATTTTAATTACTTACAATGTTTTATTTTCTTTTTTTAAGGTAAATTATATATTTTTCCCATTCCTTGCTGAAATTTTGATCTTCCTGATTCCTAATTATTTGGGTCTTTTTTGCCATTTCTGCATAGTCCATCAGTTTAATCTGCCATTCTTCTCTGGTAGGGACTGTGCCTTCTTTCCATCTCTGGGCAGGAGTAATTCTGCTTTTCAAAGTTCTTAAAATGCCTGCTCTTCCTTCTTCTTTCCCGCATAACCTCCATAAAGAGAAGTATGCAAAACAAACACCGCTATTCTACCTAAGAGCTAGAATTGGCATTTCATTTAAGTGAAAGCAGGAGTGAAGGTACTGTGTAGCCTGAGAGGGAAAAAATTATGCTGTGCAGTAAGTGTGAAGTGTAATGAATGAGGCATTTTGACTTTTGAATTATCTTCATGAAGTCATCTGCATTTGTTAGTAAGCCTTTTGTCCTGCATTTCAAAAGCAAGCTTTCAAATTGCTACTTCTTTGGTGAAAGTAAATATTCCTTAATTAATTATCCAGGTTTAAAAACACACTAGAACCTAGCATTTTCAAACTGTGTTTATTAAATGTATCTCTCTTTTTTTAATACCATGACTCCTAGGTTCTTTGGTGCTATATTAGAAGAGAGAGAGAGAGAGAGAGAGAGAGAGAGAGAGAGAGAGAGAGAGAGAGAGAGAGAGAGAGAGAGAGAGCTCTTGGAGAAAGCTGCTCAAAGTCAACACCACCACAGGCAAAATGAAGAACCAAATCCTGTCCCTTTTCAAGTTAAGAAGCTTCCCTTTGTCTACTGAAGGAGGTTTTTGTCTTGCTTTGGGGTGTGATGATGAGCTCATCATGCAAGGCAAAGGTAAGCTGAATGGCAAGAGTACAGCTGATTCTGAAAGTATGAAAAGTTAATTGCATATTCAGTTCTCTGAAACCTTGCAGATAAGTAATCTAAAAATATAGATTTCCAGTGCAGCCAATTCATTATTTCCAGTGGGAATGAAGAGCAGCTCAGGGTTTCTTTAAAACTACTCTGCATTCTTTCGCTGCTGGTGTTCTCTGAGCATCTTTCCAAGAATGCTGTTCACCAGCTAAAAGAGAAGAAGTTAAATATAGTTTGGTTTTTGCTCCAGCTCGCTCCGTTCTGTAGAATAAGTACTTCCAAGTGCTCTTCTCAGAAAGTCTCTTTCACGTGCACACTAAAGAGTGAGGAGAGACAGGGTATGGGGGACAGGATAGGGTTGTCCTACTCTTGGTCGACCCACTGAAATGATAGCCATGACTAACTTCCGTTCATTAATTTCAGTGAATCTACTCTTAGTTGGATACAACCCATGGTGCTAAGGTTGCACCCCATCTTTGGAAACCCCTGCTCCTTGACAGCTTTTCAGTTATTAGAACTAACTTTACAAAATGATTAACCTTTATTTTTTTATTGAAAAGATAGCTATTTAATGTGAAATTATTTATTGGGATAGTAACAAACCCAAGGCCCCCAAAGGAAGATTCGCAAGCGCCAAGCAAATGAAGCCAGGTTTGCTTTTCTGTATTCTTCATTCTGAACCTTAATTGTGCGCCATTTGAAATCCCTTGTCATATCCTTCGTATAACTACCTGGCTGTAAGAAGAGGAGCCACTAAGGGATATGGCAGCAACAGAGGCATGTGGGATTAGAAGATAAATAAAAAAATAAACCAATCTCCACCATTGTGTCAAACTTGACAAGTATGTCACTGGCAAAAATCTGACGCCTCTTTCTTGTCAAGAAATATTCCGGTAAGTACCTGTGAGCGCTCTAATGAGAGCAAGGAGATCCATGCCACGTAAAATGGTCACGATAATGACAACACAGCGTCGAAACTGCAGCCGATTGTGGACTCTTCAGAGCAAGCCTCCCTTTTCGGGTTTGGTGAATTTCACAAGTCAAACATGTGGAAGAAACCCCCTGAGAAATCAACAGGGCTGACCAAATAAAAGGAGAAGAAATTTGAGGATGCAGAGATACTGTCAAGTAGCCTCCTTTCATCCATAGTGTGCTATGAGAGCTGTCCCCTGTATGCTGGGTAGCAGTGATCTGATATCTCTCCTTAGACTATGTAGGCTAGAGGAGAAGCACAGCAACTCTACTTACTTCCTGCCATCATCTGTTGATGAAGCAATTGCTGCCACCATCTTGCACCCTGTCATCTCTCCACGCCAGCCTCTTTCTCTTTTCAAGCTCCTATAGGCCTGGGAATGATGATGATGTTGTTGTTGGTGGTGTTTTTTTAGGGGAGTGTTGGCCTGTTTTAGGCAGTCCTCCAGAGAGTTTCCCCAAGCTAAAAAGATTACAGCAGCTGTATTTATGTATGTGGAAGTATGTAGAAAATTGTATGTAGTATTCATGTAGAAAAATTCTTTATATTCAAAAGAACCTCAAAATGATGTACAAAACAAAAATACTTTGCAATGGAATATATCAGTGATCAACTATAAACCTTTTAAATAGCATTCCATTGTCCCAAAACTGACAGTGGCAAAGCCAGAATTCTTCTTCTTCTTCTTCTTCTTCTTCTTCTTCTTCTTCTTCAATCACTCGTAGCCAAGTAAGATTGTCTTCCATAAACACGGTTTTAACAACGGGTCCGTAAGTGACTGTGGAGGCCAATTCTGGATCCACATGTCCTTCCACAGTGGGGACATTGGTTTCCAGGCGGGAGTTGATCACGGTGTGGATTTGCCAAGCGTGCATTCCTCTTAGCACGTTTCTCCCTTGCGTCCTGAAAAGTCTAAAGCCAGAATTATCCTTCAAGGAAGGTCTGTTGGAATAAAAATGCATTCAGTGGGTGGCAAAATCTCCCAAGGGTTTGTGCCTGTTAGGGATAGGGAACAAAATCTATTCAGTTTGCATTTGAAGGTGCACTTCCCAAAGTGGTACTTTTTGAAATTATACATGAACCAAAACATGGCTGTCATTCAAACTCTGCACTTCTCCAAATTTTCCACTGCAGTTCTCCAGCCAAGTATAGTGTACAACAATAATTGGGTAAAGTGTGCATAAAAATGCACATGGTTGTGAAATACATTCTGTTAGGGGAAATACCTTGCAAAATTGTGTATTTTAACCAAAACTGAATACAAAATCACGTTTCTTAAGAAAGGTTTACACAAAAATGCTGATAAATTTTTGTGAGGGTTAAATGAAAAAAACACAGACATGTAGAAATGTGAAGAAATGAATTTCAGAGTGGAAAATGAGGATCTTGGAGAACCTTACATGAAACAGCTGTCCTTGATACTTGATGTTCTTGGCCAAGTGCTTTGATCTTCTGAGAGTAGCATGCAGCTGTGTGGTGTGGATGTCCTTGAAAACCACCTGGAAACTTCAATTGCTGCAGAATGTTGCTGCAAAGATCTTGACCGGGGCAAAGTCTTAGGATCATGTGAGCCCCTTACTTGTATCAGCTTTACTGACTTCCAGCCCCTTTCTGGATGCAATTCAAGGTGTCAGTTGTTACCTACAAACTTTGCTATGCTTGGCACCAAGTTCCTTGCAGGACCATCTCCTCTTAATTTGAATCTGCCTATCGGGAGATCCGCAGCTTGCAAGTATTATTGCATTTTGAGGCAAGATTGATGGCAATGCAGCAGAGGGCTTTTTCTGTGTCCGTGCCCCTTGAACCTGGTACTCTGCCTACAAGAGGTTAGTTTCTCCTTCTCTCTATTTTCATTATTCTGGCCATAGAAAACATTCCTTTTTAAACAATGTTTTTATTCTCTTGCTGTTTAAGGGGCTGAACGTAAGTGCTGCTCTTTTCTTTTTGGCGCAGATCTTAGTTTGCAAATTTGTGTTTTAATAGTTGGATTGCTGTTGTTTCTATGTTTTGTATTTCTTGCTTCCAAGCTGCTTTAAGCAGCTTCTTGGGTGGAGGGGGAAAGCAGTGTGCGTGTGTGTGTGTGTGTGAAATAAATAATATAGTATTAAATAAACAAATAGAAGAGGGCCTTGTGCAAATAGGGTAGGTATCTGCCCAGAATATTGCTTCCAATTCTGCAGAAGTCAAAGACTCAAATGCTCAGTTGGTCTTGAACAGGCAACTTGAGGGATAGAAGAAAAGAAATCAGCCTATACATCACTATCCACTTCTAGCCAAAGAAAGAAACTGCAGGGAGTGTGCAGCCACACAAGCAGTGAAATATTTCCTGACTCCTTTAAAGTCTTCATTTAAAGGCCAGGCTTGCTCATTCATCTGAGCAACGAGGGACCAGAGCCCAGTGGCAAAGCATATACTTTGCTTACAGAAGGTCCCAGGTTTAATCCCTGGCATCTCCAGTAAAAAGGAGATTTGAAAGACCCCTGCTTAAGACTTTAGACAGCTGCTGCCAGCCAGAGTGGACAACATTGGCCGAGATTAGCAAACAGTGTGACCACATAACACTGGTCTCGAAAGATCTGCATTGGCTCCCAGTACGTTTCCGAGCACAGTTCAAAGTGTTGGTGCTGACCTTTAAAGCCCTTAAATGGCCTCGGTCCAGTATACCTGAAGGAGCGTCTCCACCCCCATCATTCTGCCTGGACACTGAGGTCCAGTACCGAGGGCCTTCTGGCGGTTCCCTCGTTGCGAGAAGCCAAGTTGCAGGGAACCAGGCAGAGGGCCTTCTCGGTGATGGCGCCCGCCCTGTGGAACACCCTCCCATCAGATGTCAAAGAGAAAAACAGCTACCAGATTTTTAGAAGACATCTGAAAGCAGCCCTGTTTAGGGAGGCTTTTAATGTTTAGTAGATTATTTTATTTCATTTTTCTGTTGGAAGCCGCCCAGAGTGGCTGGGGAAACCCAGCCAGATGGGCGGGGTATAAATAATAAGTTGTTGTTGTTGTTGTTGTACAAGACAGCTTCCTAATGAGAAGATACTGCTGGGCACCATCTTTGCTCTGTGCATATCCCGTGACAGGATACGGAATGGCCTTACCATTTCCATGTCTAGGGGCCCATTACTGGCAGCAGTGTCTGGTGTCATATAATCCATATTTTACAGATGGCAAAAGTGCTGCAGAGAAAGTGACCTGCTTAACATTGCACAGAAAACCTATTGTAAAATCTGATACTTAAATCTGACCACCCAGGAATCACGAATACTAGATTTTTTTTCTCTTCTGCCCAGGATCAGAGATTACAATGGGGGGAGGGTTTCAAGGCAAGGAGATTTTATTAACTTATAATATCAAACTACACTTACTGGCTGAATATAATTTGGTGAGCTGCACAGCTAGCGGTATTGTGGTTATGATGTACATTTAACAGAAAGAAAGGAGCTGTTTTCATATACCTTTGTACCATCTCATATAAGGAGTGGAAGCAGTGCCCACAACAGTAGATAAAAGTACCCGTTTAAGAAGCTCTACATGAGTTTTGGAGGAGATGCTCCCAGGATTCAGTAAAAGTCTACTAAGATCAGGTCCTTTAGTGTGATAGCACCCGCCAATTCGAATGTTCTCCCAATGAACCTCAGACAGGCACCTATAATACTGGCATTTAGGCATCTACTTAAAATATATTTGCTCATTTAGGCTTTCCCTGAGGTGTTATCCAGTTATGTTGATGTAGCAATCTGATCTATGCATCAGTTATGCATTTTATTATTCTTTATGGATGTAATTGTATTGCTGATTTTGTGCTTCGCAGTGCCAGCATATTTTCTTCTTAATGCTGGTGTTATAGAGGTTTTCGCTTTGTTTTGTTTTTGAAAATAATAATAAATGAATAGCTTTGTCTATCACATTCAAAAGATGAGGTGCCCACAGTGTTGGTGTTGAGCAATCAACCAGCCTCACTGGTGGTACATGTTTCATGTGCTTTACAATGGGAACCCTTATCTCACCCAGCAACACATAACATTCATTTCCTTTATAGACTATCCATGGAAGTCCATAGTTGTATCCTGCATGGATGTAGTGCAGGAGACCCAAGTGTCTTCTCTTCTTTGTCTGCTAGAAATAGTGGATATATTCATTAGCCTTACTCTGCAGGATTTGACCAGTAGTGGAATGGAATAAAAGACCAATGGCATTCTGAAAAATGTTGACATTGCAGGTGTTCAATGACAAATTGTCCAGGATATTTACATATTGAAAGATATTATTGTTAGCTGAATGAGAAGCTATACATTGTCAGATAACCTGTCATTTTCTGCTCAAAATTACTTACAAAATTACTTATATCAGGCCCATGCAGAGCTTGTCTGAGGCCCGGGGTGGGAGCCTTGTTCTTGGCATGACAGCGGACGTCCGGCAGAGCCCCTGGCAGGGCCACCCAGCCAGCTTAGCCCTCTGATGCCCACGGCAAGTGTACCCAGCTGCCCCCCTCTCTACACAGGCCTGACTTATATACTTCCAGCTTCCTCACCACAAGGCCCGTTGTCTACAGCCAAGCCCTACAATATAACTGCAACTATTCAAACTTTTCCGACAGAGACCCACAGCTTAAAAAGTTGCATTGTCATTCATCAGTCAGACCAGTGCTTTTTTCTAGAAAAAATGGTGTCAGTACTCATCATGAAGTTGTTACAGTAAGTGCCATATTTTTAACCAGTGCTTTTTGTCTAGGGGAAAAAAGGTTCCCCTACATACCCTTGTAGAATTCATCATGCGAAAGGCTGGAATTAAGATTGCCAGAAGAAATATCAACAACCTCAGATATGCAGATGACACAACCTTTATGGCTTGGAGGAATTAAAAAACCTTTCAATGAGGGTGGAAGAGGAGAGTGCAAAATATGGTCTGAAGCTCAACATTAAAAAAAAAAAACCAAGATCATGGCCACTGGTCCCATCACCTCCTGGCAAACAGAAGGGGAAGAAATGGAGGCAGTGAGAGATTTTACTTTCTTGGGCTCCTTGATCACTGCAGATGGTGACAGCAGTCACGAAATAAAAGATGCCTGCTTCTTGGGAGAAAAGCAATGGCAAACCTAGACAGCATCTTAAAAAGCAGATACATCACCTTGCCGACAAAGGTCCGTATAGTTAAAGCTATGGTTTTCCCAGTAGTGATGTATGGAAGTGAGAGCCGGACCATAAAGAAGGCTGGTCGCCGAAGAATTGATGCTTTTGAATTATGATGCTGGAGGAGACTCTTGAGAGTCCCATGGACTGCCAGAAGATCAAACCTATCCATTCTGGAGGAAATCAGCCCTGAGTGCTCACTGGAAGGACAGATCCTGAAGCTGAGGCTCCAATACTTTGGCCACCTCATGAGAAGATAAGACTCCCTGGAAAAGACCCTGATGTTGGGAAAGATTGAGAACACAAGGAGAAGGGGACGACAGAGGATGAGATGGTTGGACAGTGTTCTTGAAGCTACGAACATGAGTTTGTGGGAGGCAGCGGAAGACAGGAGTGCTTGGTGTGCTCTGGTTTATGGGGTAATGAAGAGTCGGACACAACTAAACGACTAAACAACAACAACAACATACCCTTGAGTAACCCCTCCCCCTCCAAAAAACCACTAGTTAAAAAGCATCAGACCATAATATCCACCCAACAAACTGCAATCAGTATGGCATGATTGGTAGCCAGGAATAAACTACTACAAGATAGCCCTAAAAGAGGAAATGATAACCCACCACATATTGTCACTTACAACTCCCAGTTAAAAGCATTCAAATGTATCCTGTGATCTACAGCCTATCCAGTAGAATGGCATTTCCTTGGGTGGCAGGCCTGTACTTGATCACAGGCAGTCTCGCAACCTAAAACAGCTGATTACCAGCAACAAGAGGCAACAACAGGCCTACAACAAGGGTTCCTTTATCTGCTCATCTTTCAGTGTGAGAAATGCCATTGTCTTTCACCAATGCTCTTTTGCATTCTACACACAGGCCAATCTCTACGTGCGCACAGGTAAATGGGCTTAATCTACCACAGCTACCCCACTGAAAATTATTGCATATACCGTAGTGAAAATGCAATTTACTGTTTTCAGTAACTACCGTAGTAATCCCATTTTCCTTTTGATTCTGGGGAGGTCTGTGCATCAGCCCAAGCACAATCAAACTAGACATAGCAATATATGATACTGAGTCAAATGTGCAAGAGGTCAGTTTCCAACTGCAATGCCATCAAATAGTTTTTGCTTGGTTTTTTTAAGCAGATACCTTCAACAGTTAAGTAGCAAAGTTTCACTCAATGCTAAAATATCTTTCTGTGTGTGCACATGGCTCTCTTTTAGCTAATGAAACTGAGCCTCCATTTCAATTCTCCCATCTAAAGTTGAGCTAGATGAATTTTTCCCATATGGATATTTGCAATAAAAGAAATAGGAAAGCCATTTTGCTAGTTAGAGCTTCAGACTGCAGTGCCCCCCCCCTTCTTGCCTTTCCCTTTTTCCTCCTTTTTCTTTTTTGGTATGGTGCCTCCTGTTGGGATACAATCTAATAAAACTTCCATTTTCACGTTGAGATGAAAGCATTACCTATCTGATAAATCTGGCTGTAGACACTAATGCTGCTTGGCTTTGTTTTCATATATTATATGCACAACTAACATTAATTGTCACCTTTTTTCTTGAGTCTTTCCCGTACGTTTTTAATCTCTGTGGGCTGTATTGATTTTCTTCTCTGTTGAATCTACCGTTGCCACCAGGACCTCCTTGTAGATAAGGTGTTTCAATTCTGTGTGTGATATTTCATGGGAAAACACTTTTAAAAAAAAAAAAAAAGTATTCCCCACCCCCACTCCTTTTTCAACGTACTAAAAGGAAGATGCTGTAAAAAAAGAAAGAAAGAACTCAGAGCACAAAGAAGAGACTTTTGATGCCCTTTCTTTTTTCGTAAATCCTTTTATTCGACTGTTGGGAATGAAGCGTTTTTGTTATGGCAAATGCAGACTTGTGTTTTACAGCCAAAGCTGTTTAAAAGGTTACACAGCTGGTCTGCAATGCTGAGCAGGCTTTCAGTATTGGTAAGAAGGAAGTGGTGCTGTAGCACCATCTCTGTAGTAAAGAGCTATCTTTTCTCTTTAATTCCCCCCCCCCTCCCTTCCTCTCTCATTTATAGCCCAGTGGAGTTGATAGGAGAAAGTGTTAACATGGAATCTTGAACTGACATATTCTGGGAAGTTCAAGGATGATTGTCCATGAATGAATGTAGTGACATCCATTCTCCCGACATGATGGATGATGACTGATATTCTACCATAAATAACCAATTATAGAGAAAGCTACTTGGGACATGGCGGGGGCGGGGGGGGGCGGGTCTGATTACTGGAAGGACATACATTGGAAAATCATGGGATGTATTTGCAAATATACCACATTGTATTTAAGAAGCAGAAACTTGCAACGAATGCCACTTTCATCATAGTGCAAAACTTTGTTCAAGGTGTTTGTGGGCCAAATGAAGTAAACCACAGAGCATGTTTCCATATGTGTGCCCTGAGATCTGGTTGAAATCATAGAATCATAGAATTGCAGAGTTGGGAGGGAACCTGAAGGTTCTCTAGTCCAACCTAGTGTCTCTTCATCCCTGCTTTACTCAATTTTTTCTCATTATTTGACAGTGAGAAGGCAGCAACACAGAAATGATAATTTTTAAAAGGGTGTTTAAAACTTCACACTCTTGTATACCTCAGCTGCCTCATATGAGCGTGATAAATGATGCAAAGCCCTCAAATATTCCATAGTACCTTCCCACAATGCATTTTACTCCTGGTACATTGTGTTCTCTTTAGCATGAAGCTCCAGACTCAGTGTAGTAATTTAGAAGAGATACTTTATTAACAAGAAAAAAATACATGTGCGACATCAATAAGCTGAACTTCACCTTCTCCAACAGACAGACAGACTTGCTCTTAATATTTTGTTCCTCTTAAAGATACAGTAACAATTAGCAGCCTGAGATGTGTGCACAAAGGAGGGGTGCTGAAGAGGAGAGAGGATAAGGCATGGAAATGGGGGTGTAAATGAGAGTTGAGAAAAGTGAGGGGTGTGGAGGGGGGGAAGGGAGTGAAAGTGAAAATGGGGGTTGCACGAAACGAAAGGGAGGCATGGGAATTAATGGCAGAGAGGCAAGAAGGCTAGTGAGCAGGGACAAAGCACCTAGAATATCTATGTCTGCATTAATATCAATAATTCCTTCTCCCTATCGCTGTGTTACAATGATTTATGATATTCATTTGTAGGAAACTGGATATGGTGAACACTGAATTCCCTACAACAAATAAATAAAAACCTCGTGGCTCATTGCAACATTCGTTCTCCACATGAACATTGCCATTGTATTTCCAAGGATGGATTTGCATGGAATGCATTTCTGTATTTCACAAAGAAACATTAGGAATGTAGTGATGACATGGAAAATGAAGCAATTTGAATTCAAATTGTAATCTCTAGAAATTCGGCTGTTGAATTATGTACGTTTTTCTGTCTTCTGCATAGACCCTTCTGAAAGGCCATTTATCTTGCAGCAGAAGTGGTAAACTCCCATTAGCCCTTGCAAACATGGCCAATGGCCAAGGATGACAGGCTTTGTAGTTCAACAGCATCCCCACACCTGTCTTTCAGAGACATGGCCATATAGCATCAAAGCTAACATCACAGATGAATGAAGAATACCCTGGCCTAATAAAATGATCAGTTGACATCCTGACGTGGCTTAGTCTTGTAATACAGCTCTAGTTTCTATCCTACCAAAACTTCTTATTTAAAAACTATACCTCAATGAAGTTAATGGGTTACTGCAAAGTCAGTGGTATAAGGACTGGGGCTTTTGAAGGCAAAATACCACACCACACACCAATCAAGCCTTTGCCAAACAAATCACATTTTAGGAATAGGGAAAAGGGGATCCTGTATCCCAAACTGAACATACTAGCAGCAGAGAAGAAATATTTAGCCCCACTGTAACCCCTGTTTCTAGGCTGCATCATTAAAATGATTTGGAGGAAGCTTCCACAGCTGTTACAGTCCTGTCTGACTAGCTCAAAATTCTGCTCAGGAAGCAAGCTAAAAGCAGCATATCCACCCCCACCGGGTAATTTCACAGTTTGTAATAAATATACTATTACTTTAAATTCCATCAGCTCCATCCGTATCAGTGATGGAGCAACACAGATGCACAAATTGCATCGCTGCTTCTGAGCCAAACGTAAGCAAAGCAGGCCGAATACAGAAACTCCCTGTAAAATAGAGCACCTCTGAAAAAGTTGGAGCAGAAAGTGAAATGTTTTGCAGTTTTGTTTTGCTTCTGGACGAGATGACTCTTGAAGAAAGAGGTGTGCAGGAGAAGAGTTTAACTGGAAGAAAAGAAAAGTGGAAGGAGTTAGAGAAAAATACCAGTATCTTCCCGGAGAATTTAAAAGGTTTCTTTCTAAAAAGGAGTCTGTGTCCAAAGAGCTGGTGTTTTCGTATTTGTTCCTGATGGGAGGAATATTGGTCCATAAATCTCCCAGTGATGCAAAAGAGGGTGGCTGAACGCATACTGAAGTCAGGAATGTTTAGCACTTGTTGTTTAGCAAAGACATAATTTGCGTTGGGGAGAAAATGGTTCAAGTGTTCTCTTCTGCCTGCATTGCAAGATATCAGGGTGATTTAAACTTGGTGCATGCTGAATGTTCTGCAAATAACCCAGTCACCCCAGGAGAGAGAAAGATGATTTAAAGAAAGATGGTTTATTCTTCTTACTTAATATTGTAGTTTCCTTTAGCAGCAAAAGCAATCCTTCCAGATTTTAAGACAGATGTTTCTTTCAGATTTGTTTTTGTTTATTCCTGCTTTGTATTCAGGAATTTTGCAATTTGTGTGCATACACACACACACACACACACACACACACACACACACACACACAATTAATTTAGAAGGAAATAGCAAAAGTACTGCAGACAAAAGCAGAAAGCAAATCTGGCCTATGGTAGGTCATTTATAAGAAGAAAAGGTGTAGAGCTCATGCCAGCCATAAGCATAACATCCTTGTTATCCTTATTCATTCCTAATCCCACATATGTGAGGACAAGGTGTGATTACTTGGTGATGAAAACAAAGCACTTTGTATATACTCCTCTTTCTTTTTACCGTACTTCCAGGGCTGAATTCATGGCATTCCATTCCAATTCAATGTTTCCAATTCAGCCCTCTGTGTGTGCTACAAAGATAGTTCCAAATCTGCAAAACTGGGCTTCAGATGATCACAGATCAACCATGTAGTCTTTATTAGCATGATATATATTTAATTTTGTGTAACCTTAAGAAGCCCCTAAATTGTTAGCAAATATGGGTGGTCACCATATGACTGCTGTTGAATCACTGGCCTCTCCTGCTTTCCTGATAGAATTAGGCTGTTTGTCCAGCTGCTGTGCCTCAGTTCTTCATCTATAAAATGGGGATAAGAATGACATGCCTCATAGGGTTCTTTGGTAAATGAAGGAAAATTCCCCTTTAAAGGGGCCAGAAGTATTTATAACAAACTAGCACAAACATATTAAAGTTACCATCTGAATTTCCCCCCAAATATAACTGAAAAGAAAAAGAGAAATGAGAGAATATGATTTTGATTGTAACTAAAAATGTAGTTGTTCCAGACAACATTGTTTTCTTGGGATGCTGGCCACACACAGAAAAAAGAAAAACCAGCCATTTGGGATTCAAAATATGATACAAAGAGGAAACCTCGGTGTATAATAAATCAAAGCAAATTCATCAGAATCGGCATTTATAGAGGAGCCAAAATTTTCTATCTTCTGAGAGTTACTCAAATGGAAATGCTCCCTATATGGTGGCAATGAGGAAAACGTAGCAATTGAAATATAAAATTTAGCTGTTAAGTGTTGCCGATTGACTTTAGGAATCTAGGACACCATGAGAGCACCTATTCAAATAAAACATTCAGATTGATATCTGTGTCATTACTTCTGGGTATTTTAGAATACCTTCACAAAGAAACAATGTGGAAGTATCTTGATCAAGTATTTTCTTTACTTTTATTAAATGAAAGGAAACTCATAAATTACTCCATACTCCTTCGGAGATCCAACATGTGATTCAAGAGATCCATGACTCAATTGTCCCAACATTTTATTTTTTACTTAAAAGCAGCTGTGGAAAATCAGGGGCGGTTCAGATGGGATTGGCACAGCCATTTTTCTCCCCACCCCTGCGGTTACACTGCTCTAAAGCACCATTAGTATATCTCAGTGGAAATACTGTACCTGTATTTTTCCCCAGCAGAGCTAATAGCAGTCTTGGTAACTAGGTAAATGGCTTGAAAAAGGAGGAAGTGTTCAACAAACCATCTCCCAGCATCTCTGGTGCTATATATATATATATATATATATATATATATATATATATATATATTCTCCAGTTCAAGGTTTGGGACAATCAACACCATATATTTAAAACACTCTTATAGCATAGATAGCATAGATGCCCCCAAAGGATCCTGGGAAATGCAGTTTGTTAAAGATACTATGAGCTGTTAATTCCCATCACCCTTAATAAACTACAGTTCCCAGGATACTTTGGGCAAAGCCAGGATGGTTAAAGTAATAAGAGTGCTTTAAAAGTAGGGCCTAAACAACTTGGGTCCCACATACCTAACAGATCAATATTGCCTCTCATGCAGTCCAAACTGGATTCTGGATTCTGGATTCATCTAGTGAGGCTCTGTTAGCAATTCCACTACCCTCAGAGATTCAGCATGTTGAAGATGTTTCGCTCAAGTTATATGCAGCTTGATCGTGGACCACAAAAATGTTATATGTAGCGTCCCAGTATTTATCATTTTGCCTTAGATTAACAAAATTACATTCTATCGTTTTTGTTCAAGCTGTCCATTGCCAAGAAGTATAATATAAATAATTTTTGCATAGCAAGAAATGACACTGTGAAAACTGTTGTGGATATTATTCATGTGAAAGTAGGGGAGAACCATTTAAAAAACTGGATGTTGTATTACATTCACTATTACAGACATGGGGAAGATTTTAGAATCATTTATGATAATCTCTTCACTCCAAGGAAGCCAAAATCTGTACTATTTGATATCATAGGTACCTTCTGGTCATGATAATTTTCCTTATACAGTATTTTCTTTCCTTCCATCACTTGGAATCCTTTCCCCCCCTAATGCTTCCTATGAAAAGCCTAACGTTGCTTAAATGTAATAAGCCGGGAAGCCAACTAATCTGCATAAAATACAAAAGAATTACTCTAAAAAGAGGCATATCACAAAATCTTTATTATTTGCTCTTGCTGACGTTATCTCTGGAAGAATTTCAGGTGGTGTTTCATCACTTCCATTTCAGAGCCGACTTTTGACATTCCCATTATGCTGTACATATTCTGCATTATATTGGCAGTGGTTTTATTTAAACGGCGCAGTTGCTAATTTTTTACTCTGCCAGAATTGTTGCCTCAAATGCAATACCATTTTAAATATGTGTGCTTTTCGTCTTCCTTTCTTTTAGTAAAAAAATTAATTCTATGAGAACTGTGTTAGCAAATCAAAAAGATAGCTGTGTTTTAGCTATTTAGATAGAACTAAATACAGCTACATACCCTGTTTCTCATATTTTAAGACATACCCATAAAATAAGCCATAGCAGGATTTTTAAGCATTCAAGGAATATAAGCCATACCCCGAAAATAAGACATAGTGATAGGTGCAGCAGCAATGCCGGCCATGGCAGGAGGAGGAGAAAAAAAAATAAGACTTCCCTTGAAAATAAGCCATGGTGTGTTTTTTTGAGGAAAAAATAAATATAAGACATGTCTTATAATATGAGAAACACGGTATATCTATCTGATTCTAATTCTTTACTATATAGCATGCATAAATTGTTACTATAATGTGACCATATTTTGGGGGGGGGCAGGGAAATAGCTTATAGTAAATATACAGCAACAAAGACCAACAGAACTAGAAAAGGTATGAATATTTTGTTCCTTTAAAATAAATTTCAAATATATTTTGCTGGTTGCAGTTTTTAAAACAGTCCAGTGTTCTATCTAGTACAAGCTTGCTTTGCAAAGACGCTTGTATACCAGTAAATGGAAATGAGCACTAGTTTTGTTTCAAACTCCTTCTGGACTGGATATGTGGTAGTAAATGTATCTATATGCTGGTTCTTTCCCATTTTTAACTGAAAATAGAACTGCAGAAAAAAGAATAATTCAGGTCAATTCCTCATCCCCAAAGTGGACAAGAGTAGAGCTCAACATATTTTTTAAAGTTGAACTATTTCAGCTCATGTAGCCTTGTACTTTAGTGTCCTCTAGTGGCTGAATTCACAATTTTCTGTTGTGGTGTGAGAGGAGGTGGGGGTGAGAATAAAGAAAATAAAACATTCATCATTGGGCAAAAACGAACATTTTACCTCACTGTGTATAGCCAGAGGGACAATACACATAGCCATTGTTGGACTTTCCCCCTACCTGGCTTCTTTTCTATGAAAACCTAGTCTAAGCCCAGCAAATTAGTCCTATCAAGTGGCAAGAACAGATAGCTAGATGTGCACAGTTTCATATGTACAGTGTGTGTGTGTGTGTGTGTGTACCTCACAAAAGCAGCTTGAGTTTTATGGTGACTGATTCACCATGCACACATATAGATAATGCAGGTATTAGCAAATTGAAAGAAGTCAAAATAGAGGGTTTAAAGAATGACTTTTGTTGAGTTAAATCACCAGTTTATCTGGTTTTCTGTTCATTCTGACTAGTAGCAATTTTTCAAAGTTTTACAGAAAGGTGAACTTCACCCCACCTTGATTGGAGCCAGCATTCCAGAATGCCCTACATTTATTCAGGAGAGTCCATCTCACAGTTTATTCAAGACGGGTAGGGCAATATATGAAAATGAACTGGGAAGGATTTTTCTATATGTGGGTGGAAGGCACCCTAAATTCCTGGAACCAATAGTATTAGAATTATTTGAAAGTCTAATTAAGTTAGGCCAGGGTTTCCCAAACTTGGGTCTCCAGCTGTTTTTGGACTACAATTCCCATCGTTCCTGACCCCTGGCCCTGCTAGCTAGGGATGATGGGACTTGTGGCCCCAAAACAGTGGGATGTTATAAATAGAGGTGTGTTAACTGTATCCCTATTTTCATCCATCAGGCATCGGAAGGTATGCCACCTCATCAGAGTTGTTCTTGTGGGTTTGGGAAAAACATTCAATCCCAAAATCTGCCACGGTTTCATTCCAGACCTGAGGAATCTCCTTCAAGTGTTGTCTTAGGCAGCATTCAACAGCAACTCTGGACATTTTTTATATACACACATGTATCTATAAATGCATGTGTGTATTTATAGATACACTAGTGTATTTCAGCCCGTTCAATAACGGGCGCTAGAACATCCTGGGGTTTGGAGAAGCGCTTGCGCAGCGCTTCTCCGAACCCTGGGACCTGTCCTTACTGTCGGCGGCAGGGGGACAGGAACGGAGGAGGAGAAAGCGCTGCTTTCTCCTCCTCCGTTCCTCTCTCCCAGCCGCCGACAGCAAGGAGACATCCTGGGGTTTGGAGAAGCGCTTGTGCAGCGCTTCTCCGAACCCTGGGACCTGTCCTTGCTGTCGGCGGCAGGGGGACAGGAACGGAGGAGGAGAAAGCGCTGCTTTCTCCTCCTCCGTTCCTCTCTCCCAGCCGCCGACAGCAAGGAGACATCCTGGGGTTTGGAGAAGCGCTTGCGCAGCGCTTCTCCGAACCCTGGGACCTGTCCTTACTGTCGGCGGCAGGGGGACAGGAACGGAGGAGGAGAAAGCGCTGCTTTCTCCTCCTCCGTTCCTCTCTCCCAGCCGCCGACAGCAAGGAGACATCCTGGGGTTTGGAGAAGCGCTTGTGCAGCGCTTCTCCGAACCCTGGGACCTGTCCTTGCTGTCGGCGGCAGGGGGACAGGAACGGAGGAGGAGAAAGCGCTGCTTTCTCCTCCTCCGTTCCTCTCTCCCAGCCGCCGACAGCAAGGAGACATCCTGGGGTTTGGAGAAGCGCTTGCGCAGCGCTTCTCCGAACCCTGGGACCTGTCCTTACTGTCGGCGGCAGGGGGACAGGAACGGAGGAGGAGAAAGCGCTGCTTTCTCCTCCTCCGTTCCTCTCTCCCAGCCGCCGACAGGAAGCAGACATCCCGGGGTTCGGAGAAGCGCTTGCGCAGCGCTTCTCCGAACCCTGGGACCTGTCCTTGCTGTCGGCGGCAGGGGGACAGGAACGGAGGAGGAGAAAGCGCTGCTTTCTCCTCCTCCGTTCCTCTCTCCCAGCCGCCGACAGCAAGGAGACATCCTGGGGTTTGGAGAAGCGCTTGCGCAGCGCTTCTCCGAACCCTGGGACCTGTCCTTACTGTCGGCGGCAGGGGGACAGGAACGGAGGAGGAGAAAGCGCTGCTTTCTCCTCCTCCGTTCCTCTCTCCCAGCCGCCGACAGCAAGGAGACATCCTGGGGTTTGGAGAAGCGCTTGTGCAGCGCTTCTCCGAACCCTGGGACCTGTCCTTGCTGTCGGCGGCAGGGGGACAGGAACGGAGGAGGAGAAAGCGCTGCTTTCTCCTCCTCCGTTCCTCTCTCCCAGCCGCCGACAGCAAGGAGACATCCTGGGGTTTGGAGAAGCGCTTGCGCAGCGCTTCTCCGAACCCTGGGACCTGTCCTTACTGTCGGCGGCAGGGGGACAGGAACGGAGGAGGAGAAAGCGCTGCTTTCTCCTCCTCCGTTCCTCTCTCCCAGCCGCCGACAGGAAGCAGACATCCCGGGGTTCGGAGAAGCGCTTGCGCAGCGCTTCTCCGAACCCTGGGACCCGTCCTTACTGTCGGCGGCAGGGGGACAGGAACGGAGGAGGAGAAAGCGCTGCTTTCTCCTCCTCCGTTCCTCTCTCCCAGCCGCCGACAGGAAGCAGACATCCCGGGGTTCGGAGAAGCGCTTGCGCAGCGCTTCTCCGAACCCTGGGACCCGTCCTTACTGTCGGCGGCAGGGGGACAGGAACGGAGGAGGAGAAAGCGGCGCTTTCTCCTCCTTCCTTCCTCTCCCCCAGCCGCCGACAGGAAGGACGCGCGCACTCTCCCCCCCCCCCGCCTCCTCCAACCGCCGCTCCTCACGGCCAGGGAGGGTTGTGAGGAGGCCTTCGCCGGCCTCCACCCCGGCGGGAGCGGCGGTTGGAGGAGGCAGAGTGGGGGGAGAGTGCGCGCGCGCAGTCTCTGCTGTCCAATCCCTGTATCCCTGGGGCACATGCGCAGTGACCCAGGGACACACGGGACATCTGGACGCAGGGACAACATGGACATTATTATATAGGATGTCTTGAGGGACGCGGGTGGCGCTGTGGGTTAAACAACAGAGCCTAGGGCTTGCCGATCAGAAGGTCGGTGATTCGAATCCCCGCAACGGGGTGAGCTGCTGTTGCTTGGTCCCAGCTCCTGCCAACCTAGCAACCTAGCAGTTCAAAAGCACGTCAAAGTGCAAGTAGATAAAATGGTACTGCTACAGCGGGAAGGTAAACGGCGTTTCCGTGTGCTGCTCTGGTTCGCCAGAAGTGGCTTTGTCATGCTGGCCACATGACCTGGAAGCTGTACGCCGGCTCCCTCGGCCAATAACACGAGATGAGCGTCGCAACCCCAGAGTCAGTCACGACTGGACCTAATGGCAGGTGTCCCTTTACCTTTACCTATCTATAAATAATCATTCCTACACAGAGGTCATGTACTGTTGATTCTACAGGGTTCTAAGAGAGTGTATGTATCATCCCGGGGGGGGGGGGAATCTGTTCTTCCTTTTTTTCCATTGCTGGGAGAGTACAGTTTGCAGCATGCACAGCCAGCCACCATGGGAATTGTAGCTGAGAAGTGTTAGGATCTCCTACTCACGAGTAGGACCCTGGCAGAGACACATGCCCAAATGGCATGTTCTCTCCCTCCTGGTCGATCGTTCAGGAGCTTCAAAAGTTTTCTCCAGCCCGAACATCACAGCGACTGATGCCAAGAAACATCAGCACACTTACGGATCCGCAGAGTTTGTGCAGTTGCGTAAAAGAACTCAGCAACTCAGCATTTTGGCCAATCTACTTTTATTTACAAATAAACACACACAGAGCACTGCAACATGGCTCCCTCTTGCTCTAGCATCAGACAGCAAAGAGAAAGAACAAAGGACAATAGTCCCACTTCAGGAAACACAGTAACACAAACATCCTGTCTTCGTCACTTCCCACTGTGGAATGAAAAAATATACCATCATGTGATAAACAACAATCCCATGACAGCAGACATGGGGAATGAATCTCCAACAAAAAGCACAATGCTGTTTTTTTAGCCTTTTTGGTGATACAAGTTACCCCCCAAGAATATGTTTTGCCCTTTTTTACTATACCTCCTCCCACTATTATTATTATTATTTTGTAACAAGTGTAACTAGATCAATGCATCTCGTTACATATGCCCATAACCACATGTTCCAAACTAATATACTTTTGTACAGTTGTAACCACAAAGGCATCCTGTTTCAAATTTCTTTTCTCCAGAGTAGTGTTATGTCAGGAGGATGTTGCATAATACACTTCAATTAACAAGAACAACCCAGCCATGAGTTGGGTTAGCTCACTTGCCTTCCCAACCCTAAGTGCTGCTGTCAGTTCCTGAGAGGGTGAGGGGTAAGGTGAACTCAGTACAGCCACAGCCTTGGAGCCAGTCCAATGCTCTGGCCAAATCCCTTTCACTTTCCTCTATTGATCACTGCTTGGGGCTGACCCAACTGTTGCGGGATGACCATCTCATATAATTCTAAGACTTCAAGCTATATATTCAAATTCCTATCCATTTACCACTAACAATTTCTACCTACTGCAAAGACTGAGCACTGACTGGTACGCTAGTCTCAGAACTACCAGCTCTATCTAAGTCCTTCATCCTTTCATGCTTATCATTCATGCTGCTGCTTGGGGGCCTCCATCTGTCTCCACCAGCCTGGACCTACAGACCTGCAGCTGCTGAGAGTAGGGCAGGGACTAGGACCCTGGGCAGGCAGGCAGCATTGATAACACTTGCCGTCCCAGCTAGGTGTGGACCAGCTGCTGGGGCAGAACTATAAAGTGTACCTGCCTGCCATGGGGACCTCCATGTGTCTGGACCTGCAGCTGCTACTTGAGAACTTCCATCTGTCTCCATGCACCTGGGCGTGCAGACCAGCAGAGAGTCATGCATGAACTCGGACCCTGGGTGGGCATGCAGCACTGTTAATACCTGCTGACCCAACTAGAAGTGCACCAGGTGCTGGTGTAGAACCTTACAACCTGCCTGCCTTGCAGGTGGGGGTTCCACCAAAGGGCTGACACAAAAGAGGATTGTCCCTTTGGTGGAGGCAATTCAGAGATGGAACAAGGGTGTGGGCCAGGCCCCTTGTGCCAATGCTCTTCCCCAAAGAGCCTTCTCGCTGCTGGAAGCCAAGCTCAAGAGGAGCTGTCGCTCTTGGCCCCGCAAATGGACTGCCACCCACACCTATGCTGGCTGCAGCAGGACCTGTACCAGGAACTCCCACCTGAAAGTGTGCCTGTGGACCCATACAGGGTGAAAACAAAGTCAAGGCTAAAAACTATGACAGATCTTGCTGCCTGGAAGTGTGCTACCTGTGGCCTGCTGCCCTGAAGAAAATAGAGACCCCTTCTAAGAGAGGATGCCATCTGCCACAGGGTAGGTACTCAGCAGCTCTTTCTGATATTTTGAATTACTATGACTTTATTGAATTGAATTAATCATTTTGGTCATAAAGGCTGATCGCCGAAGGATTGATGCTTTTGAATTATGGTGCTGGAGGAGACTCTTGAGAGTCCCATGGACTGCAAGAAGATCAAACCTATCCATTCTGAAGGAAATCAGCCCTGAGTGCTCACTGGAAGGACAGATCCTGCAGCTCAGGCTCCAATACTTTGGCCACATCATGAGAAGAGAAGACTCCCTGGAAAAGACCCTGATGTTGGGAAAGATTGAGGGCACTAGGAGAAGGGGACGACAGAGGACGAGATGGTTGGACAGTGTTCTCGAAGCTACGAACATGAGTCTGACCAAACTGCGGGAGGCAGTGGAAGACAGGAGTGCCTGGCACGCTTTGGTCCATGGGGTCACGAAGAGTTGGACACGACTAAACAACAACAACAAAATCATTTTGATGAATTTGTCATTTGCTTTATTTGTGTGCTATTGTGTTTGATAGTACAGTGACTGCAATGTTTGTTCTTTCTTTAATGCTGTCGCGATTGTTGTGAGCCGCTTTGAGCTCGGCATTTGGCATAAAACCATCAAGTGCAGCCCATTCAGTGCTTGTTCTAATCCGAACTCCTTTGCAGGTGAAAGGGCATTAAGAGACACAACACATTTAGAGCACCTGGCTTTCCTCAGATACTTCTGAGAACTGTTGTTGTTAAGGGCCCTTAGAATTAAAGCTCTGTATGAGCAAACTAAAGTTCCCAATATTCTTTGGGAGAAGTCATGACTGTTAAAGTGATATAAATGTGCTTTAAATGGATGGTGTGGATGTGAACAAGCTACTCCTTCCTTCCCATTACCATTCCAACATATGTAAATAATGTGCTTCCTGTAACAGAATTGCTTAACCAAACATTTTGTAATTTGGGGAGAAAAGGCCAGATTAATGGTTAGCTGTGTGCTAACTCAGACTCTGACCCATCTACTGCAAACAACAGATCAGCTGTCATCACCATATATACACACACAAACACACACCTGGTAGCACACAGCTTTTTGGTGTGGCTTCTCTTCGATTAGCAACACTGTAGGTGATGAATGGTTTATAAAATCTAAAAGGGCCTTTCAAAAGGTCTGTGGGTGGAAAACAGTCATTGAAAGTTAGCGGTTATATATTTGAATATAATGGTTATATATCTGAAATTTGTCCCTTCAAATATGACTTGAGTGTACACAAATCTATTGGCTACATTTATGGTGTATATTGCAAGTGGATGCAAATTACATACACACATCCATCTATGAATACTTTTATTCATTTAGATATATCACCCCTAATTTATCACTCCATTTCTGGAAATATATACCGAAGGTTTCAACAGCATCTTAACAGTATTTTTTATTGAGGTCACACTTTACTGCATTAAATTACATAAGTCACTGACAACATTACATATATCGATATGAACAGCCATTGGGAGATTTTCCCACTAGTAAGCGGATGGCACTCACACACACAAAAAGTAAGATGATGATACCAAGTTCAAGTTTTCTTTTATGTCTGATTCAGTGTAGCCATGCAGGTTCTTGACAGATGGTGGGCTGAGATGATGGGCTGGATGAGAGTCAATAGATTAACCTGAACCTTGACAAGATGTAGTTGATGTGGGTGAGTGGTTCCTGGGTCTAACAGTCCTGATAGGCAAAGTCAACTAATGGTAGTTTGGTCCCCATTGTCCTACCTGCTTAGCTCTCCAAGGGCAACACTGAGACTAAGGACCAGGATGCTGGCAGGCAGCGTCATCTTATGGACTGGTTACAAATAAGTAGGCAGGGAGGTGGGAACTGGCTGAGGGCAGACTGAGGTCGGTTGGGCAGTGTTCCATTCAGTCCAGTAGACCCATCTCCACTACCCAGCAGAAGTCATCTTCACTCTCCTTCCCCAGAAATTCAGCATCTATTGTTGTTGTTTAGTCGTTTAGTCATGTCCGACTCTTCGTGACCCCATGGACCATAGCATGCCAGACACTCCTGTCTTGCACTGCCTCCCGCAGTTTGGTCAAACTCATGTTCGTAGCTTCGAGAACACTGTCCAACCATCTCGTCCTCTGTCGTCCCCTTCTCCTAGTGCCCTCAATCTTTCCCAACATCAGGGTCTTTTCCAGGGAGTCTTCTCTTCTCATGAGGTGGCCAAAGTATTGGAGCCTCAGCTTCACGAACTGTCCTTCCAGTGAGCACTCAGGGCTGATTTCCTTAAGAATGGATAGGTTTGATCTTCTAGCAGTCCATGGGACTCTCAAGAGTCTCCTCCAGCACCATAATTCAAAAGCATCAATTCTTCGGCGATCAGCCTTCTTTATGGTCCAGCTCTCACTTCCATACATCACTACTGGGAAAACCATAGCTTTAACTATACGGACCTTTGTCGGCAAGGTGATGTCTCTGCTTTTTAAGATGCTGTCTAGGTTTGTCATTGCTTTTCTCCCAAGAAGCAGGCGTCTTTTAATTTCGTGACTGCTGTCACCATCTGCAGTGATCAAGGAGCCCAAGAAAGTAAAATCTCTCACTGCCTCCATTTCTTCCCTTCTATTTGCCAGGACGTGATGGGACCAGTGGCCATGATCTTGGTTTTTTGATGCTGAGCTTCAGACCATATTTTGCGCTCTCCTCTTTCACCCTCATTAAAAGGTTCTTTAATTCCTCCTCGCTTTCTGCCATCAGGGTTGTGTCATCTGCATATCTGAGGTTGTTGATATTTCTTCCGGCAATCTTAATTCCGGCTTGGGATTCATCTAGTCCAGCCTTTCGCATGACCTTGTATGTTAGGAGCTTTATATCTGTTACGCTATTTCAGGAGGATTTATCTTGTAGCCAATAAAGCTGAAAGTTCTTAGAAGACTCTAGGTGTAATTTATGTGCAATTATCTGATTTTTTCCATTTTTAGCAGCTTCAACTCTTTAGGATCCTTTCACCTTAGGTTTTTATTTTTTTTAAACGCCATATAAGTAATTCAAGTAATGCCACTGCCATAGCATACAAAGGGGTCATGAGATCTAATGACAAGTCCTAATGAGCCCTCTGACATTGGCATTGCCGGTGTGAATTGCTACAATGGCTCTCTCGGCATTTTCACCAATATCTTTGAGTGAAACGGACCAGCTAAACAGTCCTTGAAACTGCTACTCCAGCTGTTCCTCTTTTTTTGCCAATTCTATCATTGGATAGATTGAAAATTCTGTTGTCAACTTCACCCTGTCCAAAATGAGCAATCTTAATCCTCACAAGCAATGCATAAAGGCATATACTACCTAGCACCCTGCATTCCGTGTTTACATAATTTATCCTTAGGTCATAACTTTGCTGTAACTTTGATATGGTTCTTGGGCATTGCCCTGAGGGCTCATGCAATTCAAATAAAATGTTTTATTGAAATAAACAAGTGAAAGCTCTATTTTTGCGGAACTAAGTTTTATTACCTTGAGATGAAGTATAAGAATAGGGTAAATCAGCAGGGATGCAAAAGCTATTGCATATATTCTGGAACCTAGAAAAGCAGAGTAGAAATCTGCTCTCTTGGATCACTGAAGCTCATACCAAGAACACTTCTACTATTTTAGTTAGATTCTTGGCTCTTACATAGTCAAGCTTCTCCATATCCTCACTTCTACACATGTTAGCGTTAATGCCGTAGCACCTTGGAGAAAATTAGCATTTGGAAGCTGCACCATATGTTAGCAATATTGGGCAGCCCATAAAATGACAGCCATTTTGCATCCTAGACATGAGCTGTACTTGGGCATGATTATTAGTTTTGGTCCAAAGTGTGATATGTGTACATAACCAGATGGAACAGCTAATAGTAGAATGTAATTACTGTCTTTCCTGGTCTATGCTACACATGCACCTCTTCTTTGTGGCATCTGAGGCAGAATGAAATTCAAAATGGTGGCCACTCTGTGATGTCCAAGCACTCCAAGGCTGCTTTTCTAGAAGGTAGCTGCCAACCTCAAGTAGCTTGGTGTCTTCAATTCTTGAATGAGATTGTGTCTCATTGACGTCTGTGAGGCTTACTTCTGAGTAAGCATACAAAGGGTTGGGCTCCACCAGTAGCATAGGCCCTCTCCTCACAAAAGGAAAACACGCAGCTACATAGCCAAGTGTATCTCCAGCTAGCCGGGAAATCTTTTTATCCTCCTACTGCTCTTCACTTGTGTGTTGAGGTGAAGGCCTCTAGCTTTTGATAGCACTTTCCCTAACTCTCAAAAGAGGTCCTTTGATTTAGACGTCCATTCTTCCCAGTTGACAAGCCAAAGCCATAGATCAGAATGCATGGAGGTTCCCAGTCTCCCCCTCTTCCAACCCGTGGCTCGCAAGATGCAAATCTCAGGCCTATTCTTTTCAAGTGTTGCTCCTAATTCCTTTAAAACAGTGTTCCCGGTGATACACACCACCATAACGAACATTTTTCATGTATTATTAATGCATTTCTTTGTTCGGTGTTCGAAAGAAGGAGGTTAAAAAAAAAAGTTTTGATTTATTCCATACCTTAAACCCAATGTGACAAAATTCTGAGATGGCAGCGGGCTGCCTCTTTCTTTCACCAAGATTTGAAAACTGAAGTTAAAAGTCTGGAATTATACTCAGATGCATTTCTCTCTTGTAATATTAACATTTTTTTTATTACCTGAACTATTTCCCCTGTCTCCCTTGACTCCCACAGCAGGGACTCTCATATTATTTCCCGCAGCGTTCCACCTCCACTTTCAGAGACGTGGATTTCAGGAGCTGCCCTACCGTTTATCAAAGCTTTCCCCTTGGTCATCAGAGAGAGAAAGAGGGAGAGAGAGAGAGAGAGAGAGGCTTGTCTAGTTTGGGCTGGTATGAAATTGTCGGCTTCTACTCTCCCCCCCCCCCAGCTTTTTCTTCTTCCTCTTCTTTGTATTGAGTTATCTGTTCACAGCTGAGTAATCTCACTAGAACTGCTGGGATGATGATCTTCATTCTGCACCTCTTGCAGCTAAGCCTAGGGCTTGTAATAGTGCGGTGTATTAATAGCTACAAACACAAAACTGGGCATGCAGCAGTAAGATCCACAGGATACATTGCATTTATCACGCACCTTTGACCACCACACCTACTCTTTGGCCACCAATGCACCTCTTCCAGGAATAATTACCTCAGGAATTGAAGCCACCAAGATACTTCATGTTGGTGGCTGTCTTCTGAAATTCAAGCCAAAGGACAAAACTTTCTGTAGGGACACAAGAACACCAAATTTGGTGTCCCCTAGCAACTAACCTGATGTTTCTGAGAAGTCCACAAGTTCTCCTGCCCAGCAACTACAGGCCTTGTAGTCACTAACAACCCACGACTGAAGGCCTGTTGTAACCTGCTGCGATAGCAGAGCCAGGAATATACCGATAATAGAGCCATTTCTTTAATGTAGGTCTATTAAAGAAATATAAGGAGGTCCTTAAATGTTACTCTAGTCATGTTTAAAATGCTTATACAGGCCTTCCCCACATAATTGCAAAGGAAAAAAAATGCTCCAGCCTTCTGGCAGGCAAGATACCAATTGCACCAGGCCCAGTAGTTTGCATTTAACTTGGACAACAAATTTATTAGGTAACAAGAATCTGGAGAAGGGTGAAAGAGCTGCCGTGCATCCCGGGGGCGTGGCACGCCGCCTGCAGGGGCATGGCGCCCAGCGCAGGCGGGGGGGCAGCCACGATGACACCCCACCGAGATTACGCGGCCAGGGGCAGTGCGCTCCCCCCACACTCCTCCTCCTCTGCCAGTGTGCCTGTGTCACATCTAACAATGCAACCCTAGCCATGTCTACTCAGAAGTCCTGTTGAATTCAACGGGGCTTACTCCCAGGTAAGTACGGTTGGGATTGCAGCCTGAATCACCATCTTAGAGGATGCATTCCCTCTGTGAGAGAAAAGGGAGAATACTGCTGCTGATAGGGGTCTTGTTACCAAGTTTTTGAAAACAATTGGTTTTTAAGCATATTTACATACAAAAAATATAATCTGCCTAATTAATTGGGGGCACTTGTTTTTATTTGATCAGAAATTAATCAATTAGGGCACAATACTATGCTCTTGACAGGCATCCCAGGGATCTACCCCTCTCTGGGCAGAGAGAGGTCTGACCACATAGTAGAGAGATATTGTTGTGCTCCTCCACCCAGGGCCAGATTTAGGTTTGATGAGGCCCTAAACTACTAAAGGTAATGGGGCCCTTTATATGTCCAGCTGTCCTTTGTCAACAACAAATTGTCGCTGTTTTTTGTGTTGAATATATGGTAATTTATGGACCTAATAGGTTCATACACAACACAAAACACTGTTGCTGTATATAGGTTTGGTTTTATTTGTTTTTTATCTTATATTTTGGAAATGTACATCCACTTGTTGTTTTTCCTTTAAAGTTTTTTGGGGGTCCCAAGAGAGTGTGGCCCTAAGCTATAGCTTGTTTAGCTTATACGTAAATCCGGCACTGCCCTCACCGTTTGTGATTTGATGTTGGAGAGGGCAAAAGAGCGCATTGGTTGTGTTGGGGGAAGATCACAAGGCTATGGATATGCCAGATACAAAGCTCTCCCGTTCCCCTAACACACACCCAAAATGAGACAAAAAGTACAATGGCCCTGGGTGTCCTTAAAGAAGAGAGGAAGAAACACTGATGTAACAATCATGGCTACCTCATTTTTTTCCCTTGCAAGGACAAAAATACAAGTTTTGGCGGTTCACCCGCTTTTGATTCTCCCTCCCTTGCCAAGATCAGATTGGTCTATCCATCTAAAGCAGGCACCCCCAAACTGTGGCCCTCCAGATGCTTTGGCCTACAACTCCCATGATCCTTAGCTAACAGGACCAGTGGTCAGGGATGATGGGAGTTGTAGTCCAAAACATCTGGAGGGCCGAAGTTTGGGGATGCCTGATCTAAACCAAACACTACATGTAATGTTTTCCTTGCCACACGTTTAACTGATTACACCTGAGGGTAGGATGTTGAAAAGAGGAAGTTTTGTAGTGTTTCACATGAGCAAACATGGTGCCAAGGTAAAATGAAGTTCTGTGTTTATGTTTCCTCTAGGAAACCCAGAGGTATCTGATTGAACTAATCATTTGGCCAGAGAAGTAAATATTGAGGTGATTGGGGATAACTTGAATCATTTAAAAGCTTACTATGTGTGTGGCAATTCAGTCTGTAAGCTCTAGACTCCGACCATACAGTTCAGTTCATCATTACCTTTCAGCCACCTGCAAGGCGAAGGGGGCCATAATTCCAGAGGCTCAAATGCATGGACAGGATAGAAATGACATTATTGATGCCAGGCAGTAAACTTTTTAAGTGGGTATGTATGGCTCCTGGATCAAGTCTAAATTGGCTGTCAGCTTGATGTGGAGCAACATTGTCCTGTCAATGTGACAGACACTAGAAAAAAAAAAGGGTGTTCCTAAATCCCAGCAGCCATTTGGTTCCAGGTGGGCTTTTGACAATGTAAATTTAGAAGACATTTCCTGTGATAGCATTTCTCTCTTTTTTAAGCTGATTCCATAGATCTTAAGCAAACACAGTGGCACATTCTCACCCTCCTTTCATTCAAGTACTCGGAAAGGAACAGTTTATATGCAGAGGTGTTTAACAAATCAAAGAGACTCTTACAACAATGTGAATGGCTCAGTCTAGGTGATTAGTTTTTGTGTGTGTCTTTTTAAGTTATTAGAAAAGGAGACCAGAGCATGTGGACTAGTCTCTGTGTACAAATGACTGATAGAATGGGGAGAGATCAGAAACAATATTGCAGACAACAGATGAACACAGAATATTTAAAAAGCAAGGAGGGAAGAGAGGAGCCCTGCTGAAAGATTAAAGAAGAGAGAGAAGTACAAATGAGCAAATCAATTATTGTGTGAAGATTTCTAGGATGTTGTTTAATTCATAGTGGTCTGCGCTATATTAGGCTCCCTCACAGTTTATTTTCTCTTTTTTTATTGATGTTTCTTTTAGTTCTGTCTCTGGCATCTGATTCTATGGGAATGGGTAATCCTTTGAGGGTAAGTGTTATGAAATGGAGGTCTGATCCTGAGCATCATTTCTGAGAGTGTTCACTGGGTTCATCCACACTGTCATATTGATTTCCACAATGATGTGGAAATAAGTGATGCTAATATGAGAGAACCACAAGATTAGGCGTTCAGGATGTGGGGGGCTTAAAAGAGTTGTGCTTTCATGAAGCTGAAACTGAGCAGAAAGTCAAATGATCGCACATTTGTTCTGGAACAGACTTCACTAACTGGAGGCAACTTTCTGCCATTTTTCATGTACATACAAGACGCAATAGGCCCAACATGACCCTATGTTAGGAATCTACTGGCCTATTTCATGTGGGCTAAACAAAGGAAGTTTGTCTCAACAAAACACATGCAGTAATAGTATAGAATATTTCATTTGTTTAGCCCAAATGGGGACCGGGGGGGGGATGTTGTAGCTGTTAAATCCACTGTATTACCCCACCCCACCCCAATCCTTGTTTGTTTATCATTGTGCAAATTTCATGGGCCCAAATACACCTCAATAAATACATTTTTTTAAAAAAATTATGAAAAGCTGCATTTATAACCCTTTAACAAACTGCAACCCTCTTAGGAATATCTCTTCACTTTTCAATTTTTTTCTCCCCAGGGAATTCTTGCAGAGAATTAATGTGGCCAAAGTAAAAAGGGAGTATCATTGGAAGTTAACCCTTCCAATATTTTACATGAATTTCTATCTATTCTGTTCCATTCAGCTGATACTTTCATTTGGTAAATGCCTACAAAATTTTGATTCAGTAATTCAGAATTTAAAAAAATCACCTCTAATCTTCAAGTAAACTATCCAGTTATGCTATAGAAACTCTCTTTGTGCATCTCGTGTAACTTACCTTTTGAACATTTCTATTTTGCCATTTCTATATGTACTTCAAAATCAATAGTATATATTATTCCAATTTTTTTCCACCTCTGATGCTGCTGCTACTATTACAGTTGTATCAAAGTTTGTTGAAGGCATTACACAAAATCTTAAGCCGCAAAGATCTTTTGTGTCACACAGATCTTACAAATGCATTAGTATATATTTTTCAAAGGCACCTTGGCTGTTTTGTCATCCAAACCTCATTGACATTCACAACATTTCTGTAGGAACTGCTGTAGTTCAGTAGCTAGCATGCATGAAATGGAGTAAGTCACAGCCATGGGGGAGGGGGAGTCACTGACTGATTTCTCTCTCACTTTCTCAGATATGAAATGTAAGATGGTACCTGGTCATACCTATGCAGGGTAGCTCAGTTGGTAGAGCATGGGACCCTTAATCACAGGGTTGTGAGTTCAATCACCATGCTGCACATAATGATTCTTACGCTGCTGAGGGTTGGTCTAGATTGCCCTTGGAGTTCCTTCCAACTCTACAACTCTGTGGTTCTATGATTCCATGACCTCTTTCAACAGTGTTGTAGCTTATGGTAAGTGGTAATTTCCCACATATCACTTTGTACTCTGCATATTTAGTTACCAAAGTGACAACGACTGTATGTTAGGATTGTAAATAGATCCTAGTCATGACTCATGGAAATTTCACTCAGTAATTTGTGAGGATCAAACATTTCTCCTGATCAACTGCCCAGCGACCACCTTAACATGAGGCTGATTTAGGATACATTTGCCCAACCTAATCTTTGCATAGTACAGACAAATCTGTGCAGTGTGACCAGTTTGGCCCACACATACAAGAAGCAGAATGTTAAACTATATCAGTATAAGCACAACATTATGTTTAGTGTGTACTATATAATTTTTGTAAAGAAGTTACTGAAGTGATGCACAAGGGCACATCTTAATAGAAAGCAAAGAAAGTGGCATCACCCAAATATGATCTATATTTCACTTGATCAAAGACTTTGTAGGGGGAAATAATTAAAAAGTAAAAGCCTTACGCAATGAGATTTAAAAGAAAACTTAGGAGGCTGACAAGATGCATCTGGCACAACTTCAAAGTCCTTCAAAGTACATACAATCAATGTTTGTCAATAGCAGTTTTGCATCCTTTAATTTATCTTTCATGGGTTTAAAGCATGTTGTTATTAGGATCCAGTCCACACTTTAATTCTGTTTGAGATTTGATGAATCAGGGCTTTATTAAAATTCAGTGCACCTCATCTTTGTCAAGGACAGATTACATAAAGCTGTGCTTTATTACATTCCTTTCATCTTCCTGTCTTTCTAGCTAGAGAAAGTTACCTTATTTATGGAAACTTTTGTAAGACTGCAAAGACTGTTTGGCAGTGAGCACCTCCACATGAACGTGTGTGCTAAGACCTGCGTGGATTAATACAAGAACATAAAATAGCCATACTGGATTGACATAATGGTCCAGTCTCCTGTCTTTGACGGTGCCTGAATCAGAATGTTTCAAGAATCATAACATTACAGAAGAATTATTTCATTCTCTGACAGTCATAATAAATTCTGGGGAAAAGGAGTTCTTCAGTAGCTGATTTGGGAGGGTTAGTGAGACAATGTGGACAAGCATCCCTGGAAGAGAGCTTTCCTACCACTCTGTCCCAGGGGCCTCAACACTGTCAGGCGTTTTGACTGCTCCTGGAATCCTTGGCACTTCTCTGGAAGTTAGACCTGTAGTGTCAGGGGAGATTGGTAGGGCAACAGTTGGAAAGCAGTTTGGAAGAGACTTGTTAAGCTTTAGATCAGGCATCCCCAAACTTCGGCCCTCCAGATGTTTTGGACTACAGTTCCCATCATCCCTGACCACTGGTCCTGTTAGCTAGGGATCATGGGAGTTGTAGGCCAAAACATCTGGAGGGCTGCAGTTTGGGGATGCCTGCTTTAGATGGCTTATAAGCAATGCCTCTGCTAACTGTACTTGTTCAACCTGTCCCATCTTATGCAGCAGTTTTTCCTTCACAGGAGGGATGGGTGTGTTGCGCCTCTGTACAAACTGCCACAAATTTCCTATCAATTGGAGAAATATAAGTGTAATACAAGAAACAAAACAACTGGGGATTGGCCCAGTCTTGCCCGTGGACATCAATGCATCGCCTCACTGGTGCATTATCCATTGCATCTACTCAGAAGTCCCATTGTGTTCAAAGGGGTTTCATCCCTGGTACCTTGGTAGGTTTGACAGTGCAGCTTTGAAAGTTTAGTCTCAACAGAAAGGTGGGCTGTGAATGCTGGGCAAAGCAACCCTCAATGAGGGGCAGAGATGAGAAGACGGAGAGAGATTCTGTGGTGGAGAATCACCATGCCTATCAGTCTGCCAACTTGCTGCAGCTAGGGCAGGGCGAATGGGATTTTTCATTTCTCTTCCCATTGACTTCAGGGGTGGGGTAGGGGCGTTAATTAGTTCTAAGCCAATTTTATGGGTATATCAGGAAATTGGGAAGGGAGTTGGATCTGGTGGATCTGCCACCATACCCACCATACCCACTTCCCTGGAATGTCCCTGTATGCCCGCCGCCACCAGCGGAGGGACATGTATACTTGTAGAGTTCTAGAGTTCTTTTCAGGCATTGGGGTGTGGTGGGTGACACTCCTGTAGCTATCATCCTAAACTTGGATTTCCCTGTCTGTCAGCAGAGCTGCACTTATCCCATTTCTTTTTATTTTGGAATAATGTCTTGATGGTTGTCTTGATGGTGTATGTGCTCCACCCTGGGGCCATTTTGTGAAGGGTGAGTTATAAATAGAAATAATAAATAAATAATGTTTCTTCATTATATCAGCTGGCTGTAAGATTGCAGCCTTAAAAGCAATAAAATAATAATAATAATAATAATCATTTATTATTTATACCCCGCCCATCTGGCTGGGTTTCCCCAGCCACTCTGGGCAGCTTCCAACAGAAACATTAATATACACTAATTTCTTAAACATTAAAAAGCGTCCCTAAACAGGGCTGCCTTCAGATGTCTTCTAAAAATCTGGTAGCTGTTTTCCTTTTTGACATCTGATGTGCTTAATTTTGGTTGGATTACGACCTTAGACAGCAAGGACGTTTAGCTCCCCAAAGAAAAATGAGGACTTGAAGCAACTCTTATATCTTACCATGGACCTGCTACATCTCCCACTGTAGGAGTCAATGACTGAAACTAGTGATAAATCCAGATGAAAAAGAATAAAGGTTGATAAATAAACAGCTGCATTGTCCCTTAATATATTCCATAGCGAAAGCTCAGATTGGGAAACTCTCTAGCAATAGTTCTTCTTGGATCAGGATAATCAAAATGGAAAACGTAGTTAATAATTTGCAAGGCATAAACCTGTTCTCTAGCTATTTAGTTTGACTTAATGGGAGGGAATTGGAAAGAACGAAAAGCTTGTTCACAAAAAGGGGGGGGGAAGCCTTGTGAAAATAAGGATGGTTAACTCTTTTGTCTGTCTGCCGATTCTTCCCCTCATTGTGTTTTTTGGAAGAGCATATGTTTGTGTAAGTATATCTATTTAAAGAATTTATTTAATATGGATTGATGAATTCATGTCAGAAGAGTATCAGACTGCTCAAAAAGCTGAGCTTTAGATCAGCAACCAAGGAAAATACATAGCAGAATTTTATGGATTTAACATTTATCAGAACATTATTGGGAAAATATGTTCCTAACCCAGTGGAAACATGGAAATGGTTAGAAAAGGGACACAGCACTTGAAAAATGTGAAATTAGTAAACATATTTTCCAGCTTTGGCATTTTCTGTTCCTGCTTCTTCCGTGATTCTTTTTCTTTCTTCCTCAATACAATATGTATCTGTGAATGCCACCTTCAATAATTTATGCAAATTGTGGGTTGCTACTTAACAAGGTGGATCTTACATATTTTGTTCACTCCTGTCCAAAAGGTGATCAACCACGGTCTGGAATTCAACATTCATGGAAATATAAATTTTTCTTACTGAAAATGCAAAGTAATCACAGAGAAGGAGCACAACAGAATATGCAGCGGGATAGTTTTTAATAAAACATGGTGTTTCATCATAATTAATGTAATATGAACTTCTCGGAATAAATCCTGCCAGGAATGTGTTGTGATCACTTGTTGTAAGCTGACTATATTCTTGGCCATAGAGGCCCTTTCCAAATAAGATGTGAGAAAACATCTGTTGCCAATGTAATTCAGATATTAAATCTTGTTGTGTGGCTGGGGGACCTTGTGATCTATGAGTAGGTGTGTGACATGTTCTGGGTAGGGTTGCATTGAAAGTTCCATCTAGAAGGCAGCAAAAAAAAATGGCTGTGGTCAGGTTGACTTGGGGTGAATGTAAAAGAGGAGGGGAATGAGAGAAAATGAATGGATGATAGGAGAATAGGGTCATTTTGTTTGTTTGTATATTCTGTGTGTTTGTGCCTGAAAGCATGGGAAAGAGAGGATAGGTGTTTGACTTAATGGGTGGTGGTGGGAGAGGGAAAGTGGGGGGAGGAGGGTGTTTGCATTTAATCCACCCATTTCAGCCCCACCCAACTACTCCTCCAAGAAAATGCAGTCACTGACTAAATAATATTGACGTTGCCATTGCTGAATTAAGGAAGTATATAGCCTGAATGTATTTATGACAGTACCAGCAGTTCATAACATTTAATACAAGAAAACTCATAGGTTTAAGTCCTGGGGTCAAAGGTTATAGTACCCACAGGGCATTAACAATGTCAAGTTTTCTCAGGACCAAGCCAGATGTGTGGGGCATGTAGCAGATATAAAGCAGCAGTGGGATTCCAACTCTTTACACAATTAGAAGCACGCAGTTGTGGAGGAGAGCAGAATCTAGAACCATCTCCTCTCTTATTTCTCTGCTTTTAAGCAGCTTTTGACCAGCTTGGCTCTGACACTAGAGGTGGTGTTGCAAGCATGGAGCAAAAGTCTGAAAGCTGGTGCAATGAGGTACAGCAGAGGAAAAGGAGGCTGGTTTTGCTCCTTTCCTTATATGGTTTATTTTCTGTTAAGTATAGACATACACACACACAAACTTGCTCTGCGAACATGACAGACACATGTTTAGGCTGCACGCATTTGGCACTATGTATACTTATTAGGAACTAAGCTCTGAACTTAGGACTTACTTCTGAGTAGAACTGCTTAAGAGTTGGCTGCAAACGTTTACAAAAGGAGTTTGTTCTTTAAAAGCAATCGCCAGGCATCTGTTCTGTGCATGCGAGAAAATGTCTTCTGTTCTGCTGCATTGTAACCTATTAGTCTCTAGAGAGGGAAAGCAAGTTGCCAATTCAGCATTGTTCATTGATCAAGGAAACCCAATATGCTCTTTTTACAGGATGGGTCTGGGTCTGCCTGAAGCTACAGGATTGCAAAATGTCTTAGCTAGATGCATTAGCAAATGTTGCACTGATCTCTTATATGGGGGAAAATTCTTTCTGACCCCTGAAGGCAATCAGCATATGCCCTGAAGCATGAGAGTTCCCTTACAGCTAAAGAGTCTTAATGGGCTTCCATAAAGCTGCATAACCTGCATTCTCAGCACAGATAGCAAAAGGTTTGATGATGCAGAAATCTTGTGTCAGACTCATCGGAAGGCCTGCCTCTTGAGCTGTAACCCAACAGGCTTTGCTGTCCCTGTCTAAATGAAATCTGCCCTGTCAAAGGGACCAAGTACGCAAGCTCAGCTAAAATGGTGCAAAACGGTGTAAATTCTTGCTGTAAAATGAAATTTAATTGGGATAGGGTGAGAGAGAGAACCTTAAACCTGGAGGTGCTACTACTTACAGGATTTTTTAAAAATAAAAATAAAAATAAATGTTTCACTCTATTTTAAATTCTACAATATTTTTATGTAATTTTCTGATTCTTCAGCTTCTTTGTCACCCCCAAAGTAAGTCTCTAAGCCTTAAAATTGTTGAGCAAAGCAGGAAAAAAGTGCTTCGGTGCAATGCCAAGCTACACTGTAATGTTACTGCAGCATCCGCCTCATTCACATGAAGGGGACTGGTTGTGAATTTTGGTTGTATTTTGATTTTACCTAATTTGCAGTCTCTGAAACAATACCTGCAGAAAAACCATCTATCCTTTGAAACTCTGTTTAGAATGTCAATGTATGGCTTAAAAAAAAAAACCATCACACTTTCCTGAATTTTGTAATGCAATTCTCCGATAAAATTTTGTGTTAAAAATTATGTATATTAGGCAGGCAGAAGTGGCTCATGGGGTGGGGTATAACTGCTATGCTAGCTTCCTAACACTGCTGCTTAAAGGGAAGGGAGGCAGCAGGGAGGCTATCATGGCGCAAAGGCACCAGCAGGAACCCTTAAATGGCCCTGCCAGTGTGTTTGCACCATGGCAACTTCCTTCCTACCTCCCCATAAGCAACAGCAACACACCTTCTGGAAAGCTGATATAGCAGCTCTCCCCCACCTGCTGAGCCACTTCTGTGAGTAGGAACTTGTGTTTGAATGACAGCAAGTTTTATTTTAATGCCAACAGCCGGGGGGGGGGGGCAGGAAGGACCAACGTGGCTATCCCTCTGGAAATACCTACAGTTTTGCCATTCTCTCTCATTGTTCCCCAGTACTGTGGAATTGTTGTTTTTATTTAATATGAAAAGGTTGAAAATATTTGTGGTGAAACTTCCTTCCATTTTTCTTTTCCTCGGTTGCTATGAAAATGCATTTTCTCTTTGCTTTGTATGGTGGACTTTTAAGCACTTCTTGGGTTTCATCTCTTATAGTTCCAGACTGAAATGACCTATACTAGGGGAATTTGATTGCACGTGTACAGGTGAATGTGTTACAGCACACAACTCTTAATTTTGCTGCTTTCATTGTATCTTATGGCCTGATCCAGAACATGAAAAACTTGAGCATTTACCAGGACCCCAAAACAAGCAAAGAGACCAATTTTCTACCAGTGTAGCCATAATCTAACTAACATAATCTAACGTGCAGCACTCTAAGGCTGTACATCCAGTGTATATTTAATGCACATTTAAAGCACATCTAGCCCAAGAATCCTGGGAACTGTAGTTTAAGTGTGCCGAGAACTCTAGCCCTGTGAGTTGTAAACTACAATTCCCAGGATTTTTTTTTGGGGGGGGGAGGCAGGAATCTGCATGGTGTTTGTGAAGGCACCTTAATTCTCTGTCACACCCATTCCAGCTTGAGGGGGCCCATTAGCCACCTTGCACATTTTTAGAATTGAGGAGTAAGATAGAAATATAGTGAATGAATGAATGAATGAATGAATGAAATAGCACCAAATTCCAGGTGCTCGGAATATTATTATTTTTATTACCTGCATCCTCCAGGCTCTTTCAAACAAAAATACAACAAACTCTCTAGGGTACAAATTATTCTCTGTAATCTGTGGCTTCTTTTACTTGAGCAGCACTGTACTTTGGAAAAAGTCCCACATGTTGTCAGGTGAAATTAAGATAATTCCAAGTTTTGACATTTTGAACTGCAACCATTTTTCAAATAAAATTCCAATATATTAATATAGGCTCAGGAATATCAAAATGATTCTAAGAACAGTTGTTCCTTGCATTTTTTAATTAAGTGGTTTTTGTCATTGGTTTCTCTCAAACTTCAAAATGAATCTTGTCTCAGCTGTTTACAGAATTAGCATGTATATTATACAAAATTATACACAATTATGGCATTTAGTGTGTTTGTCCCTTAATAAAAATGCAGTATCTAGCTACGCTAGATAGCAGAAACAATTGGTTTTGTGAAATACAGTATCAGTACCTATTTTCCCATTTCCTTTCAAACTTTGAAAGACAAGCCCTCCCTCTTCTGGCTACGTAGAACATAACAAGCAAAAAAGAAATGGACAAGCAAATGAAAGATCGCAGGCTTTAAGTGGTGGCATATGTACTAGCTTGTAGTTCAATAGTAAAATGCTGGTTATATATATATTCAGGAGTGGGCTGAATTTATATACTAGAGTAGCAAGCAACTGGTGGGTGTCTCATCTCACGCAGCTAAGCATTCTAGGTGGCTTTAACATTAGAAGTTGGGTAAGAAAGGAAAAGATGGTAGAATCATGAAGCTGGACATGAGAACCTCAAATGTAATCTATTCTATCATTCTGCAATTGAAAGATGCCTGCGTTATGTGGTGATACCCAGTGGTGCATCCACTTGCACAACAAAAACCTGTTAGCGCAATTGGACTTCTGGCTTCCTTCTCTCCCCAACCACTCCAGCCCTTTGTGCACCCCTGAAATCTGGTCTGGAGGGTCCCCCATAAAGACCAGAATTGCAGGGCAGCTGCAGGGGATGGAGAGGAAGGAGAAGACCCTCTTCATGAGTGGGTGCCTGCTTGTGCCATGTTGGACATTACCCATCTATTTTAAGAATGCAAGGCATGCAGAAAAATGGTGAGGTTGAGATTGTCCCTTATGCCTTCAGCATAGTCCTGATTCGGAAGAAGAAGAAGAAGAAGAAGAAGAAGAAGAAGAAGAAGAAGAAGAAGAAGAAGAAGAAGAAGAAGAAGAAGAAGAAGAAGAAGAAGAAGAGCTGTTCCCCTCCTTAACCTGTTTTCCTTAAACTTTCATTTGTGTATGTATTTATTATACCCAGCTAAGCAGTTCTCCCCAGGTCTAGTCCTGATACTTTCCCCTTGTTTGTGGATAGTGTCATTTTGGATACATAATAATCAGCACTCAAAGAATGAGTTCACTATTAGTAAATAGGATTTATGGGAAGGACTATAAAGCATTTCAGAGAAGTAGAGTCCTAGAAATCTAAATCCGTCTCTCTTCTCCCCTCTGAAATGATCTATCCATTGTCCAGCAGAGATTATCCACGGAACATAAAGTATTTGTTGAGTTTGTGAGCTGCTTTTGAAATTGTTACGAGAAAGCTGCATGAATGATTTTAAATAAATAAATGGGCAACTTCGTCCTTGAAAACTGTGCAGTATTACCGTCTGCATTCTTCAAATGCATTTGCTTTGAGTAACAAGGAAGGGTTTAGGATAATCCAATTTCCAAATGGAGCAGCTTTATTAAAAGGACTTCCCAGGCAGTGCCTAAAATCTGACTTAGTTGGCTTTATACATGCCCATTTTTCTTCTTCTCTTGCAGCTTTCTTATAGCCTGTCATTTGACCAGCAAGCTGGTAAGCAATACAACTCCTTTTTTTTTCCTTTGTAGCAAATACTTCAGAACATGTGCACTATCATATAGTGAAGGAGGCTATAATTTAACTGAGCAAGAAGCATAATTGAAGGTTTGGTTTTAAGCAGCTTAGCAAATCCACTGATTCTGGTGGAATAAGACTTGAAACTTTTGTTGGCAGTGTGGAAAAATAACAGCACAGTCCTATGCATGTCTTTTTCAACTGCTCTTTTCAGTGGAGATTTTTTTTATTCTAGGCTGTATTTGCTCTGAGTTGCATCTAGCGCAATGCAGGGAGATTTCCCCTTCTCTCCTTTCTTGGGTGCCCTCAAAATCTGCTCTGGAGGATCCTCCAATCCTCTGGAACAGATTTTGGGGGTTGGGGGGCAGTAAGCGCTGTAGGGGAAAGGAGGAGGGGAAAGTTTGGTTTCACAGACAGAAATCTGCTGCGCTAGCAGAACAGCAGCACTGAATATAACCTATTGGGTTTGAAATTGTCTTTATAGGAAATTGTTTGAATTGGTTTTTATACATCAAATTGTTTTACATATGTTTCTATTACTGGTGTTTCTATTGTTCAATTACTTTGAGATGTTTCACAGGAGATGATTCCTAAATGGAAATAAATAAATAAATAAATGTCTACTCAGAAGTAAGTCCCATTGAGTTCAATACTGCATACTTCTGAGTAGACACGTATAGGAGAATACTGAACATTATATTCTGCTGGTTGGTGAGTATGACGCAAAAGTAGTAATGAATTAATAGCAGATAAAATGTGTATTACATGTTATGGAAAGTGATCTGCTTTATTTCCTGTATTAAAGTTTACAGAGTTTGGAATAAATTTATGTCAAAAACTATGTAATACTTCTCTGAGGTCCCCATCACATACTATGAAAAATATGTTTATACAGGAAGCATCGATCTTTATATTATTTTGGAATGGTGCATTTCAATATAATGTTGGGCCATCTTGTGCTTTCTGAGAAACTGAGAAACTTTTCTATTTTGTGCTTGTGCTTTCTGAGAAACTTTTCTATTTGTCATCTTGTGGCATTGTGGGTTAAACCACAGAGCCTAGGGCTTGCCGATCGGAAGGTTGGCGGTTCGAATCCCCGCGACGGGGTGAGCTCCGGTTGCTCGATCCCAGCTCCTGGCAACCTAGCAGTTCGAAAGCACATCAAAGTGCAAGTAGATAAATAGGTACCGCTACAGCGGGAAGGTAAATGGCGTTTCCATGCACTGCTCTGGTTTGCCAGAAGCGGCTTTGTCATGCTGACCACATGACCTGGAAGCTGTACGCCGGCTCCCTCGGCCAATAACACGAGATGAGCACCGCAACCCCAGAGTCGGTCGCGACTAGACCTAATGGTCCCTTTACCTTTACCTTTACTTTTTGAAAACTATATTATATACAAAATGGTACAACTTTGTACAGCTGGAGACCTTTAGAAATAAACAGTCCAACTTCTTGGACTAGGGATGGGGAAGAAATTCCACTCATTTACTATTTAAAGGCAAACCTAAGTAATTCAAAACAGTACAATAACTGAAATCCTTCAGAATTCACACTCCGAATTTTGCAATGCAGTTGTCCAATCAAATAATGTGTACAAAAATGCAAACAGTAAGGTAAAATAAGCATCAAAAAGCATATATTAGTGAAAATAATATACTGTACACAAATGCATTGTATTGGGGGGACATTGCTTTGCAAAAATGAGTCTATCAGGATAAATTTGCAATAAAAAGCTGGCGAATTTTCATGAGGACTTAAATAAATAAAAGAACTGCAAAGTGATGTGGAAATATGAAAAATGTAACTTAAGATGGGATACATGAGAAAATGAGAGAAACCGAAATTGAGAGATTCAGCCATTCCTAGATGTGGGGTTTATATATGGAGGGAGATGCAGGTCTTACATTCTGAAAGTTACTCAAATGCCTGAAACAAAATTCATCTCAGTTTCTCAGAAAGCACATATTATGAATACATTTTTAAATAAAATGTGCTTTCTCCCAGGAGCTAATGTGAGGTTACATTTCAATCCCTTCTCCCCCCCAAAAAATATTTGAGGGGTCCCCTCCCAAGTTGATGGGCATTGCCATTCAAATAGTTTGTGTGTGCTGCATCTTCTGATCAATTATGCAGGGTGGGGCTTACCTGGGCCTCCCCCATATTTTATTCAGGTTGGCACCCCTGGCTCAAACCCATGGCCCTGAAATTAAGAGTCTCATGCTTTACCAACTGAGCCAAATTGGCGGAACTCCCATTTTTAATAGCTGAACCCAACTCTTTGAAATTTTAAATTCTATCCCCCCCCCCAAAAAAACTGAATAAATATTTTTATATACAATATTTTGTTTGGTTTTTTATTATTAATCCCAAACATGTTATTTCTAATCAAAGTTTACACTGTTTCAATCCTTTTGAAAATGCAAGTAAAATAATTTGAGGAGCGTGGGATTTTTATATTAGTTAATAGGGCACATGGGTTGAGAAACATGGTTCTAGACAGTTGTTAAAACCAAGGTAGCACAGGCTTCATTGGGACGGTTCAGAGATATAACAGCAGTTCTCTATGGTAGAGTGGTTATTTTCTCTGGAACAGGGTCTCTATAAATGAATGAATCAGAGAGTATTGATCAGAAATTCACTAATTGATTCACAACTCAAACAACATACAAAAATGCAGATGAAAGTATAAGCAGTTTAAAAGATCGTCCAAGTCCTCAAAGCTAATTTCAAGCTTTTAAAGTCAATCTCTGCCTATCAACTACAGTAACAGAGAGGAGGGTCTTTTTTGTACTACACAGAAGAAAGTTATGCTTTGAAAATACATGTAGGATGTCTCATTTAATTTTGTGTAATAGTCACATTTCAGTGACAAATGTCAAATCACTGCATCTTTAAGTGTGTTAAGATTTTTCTGCATTTACAGAGAATGAAGGCTGTGATTCTGTAATATGTTAAAATAAGCCAATGTATCAGAATTTGAGTGTTAATTATGTGCTTAGATTTTTTTTTAAAAAATGTTGCTTTTACTTTACTAAACCAATGGCTTGTTATGAATAATTTAAATGAATGGAACAGACACACTTCTTAAATAAAAGATATTAGATCCACAAAGTTATTTAGTACTGAGGAACTAGTGAAGAGAAGTAATAAAAAACGTTTCATGGAATGTATTCCAATTTGCCTTCATGTGTGAAGGTCAATCTCACCTTTCAGTAAACAGGGGATTTTTATTTTTTGCAATAAACCCCTAGCTTGGCAACAGAATTCATGCCAAAGAGAAAAACCAAGGAACTAAGGTTGCAGTCCTGCACACACTGTGGAGTAAATCCATTTTTAAAAAGTTAGATTTACATTTGAATAGACATAGTCAGAATTGGAGTGAAACGCTATTAAGTAGTGTGCATGTGATACTACCCTGAGACATTCTCAAGGTCATTTGAAAGAGGTAAAATATAAAGAGATGTCCCTGTAAAGGGGAAGAAGACAACTATGAAGAAGGAACAGTATTCCTATCATTAGCAGACAATACGGTGGGATGCCACTGTGTTGCTGCTGCTTCCCGGAAGGTAGAGGGAGAGGGGGAGATGGAAAACCAGTTGAGCCAATCTGGTGCTTCTGCCACTACATTTGCAATATACTGACCTCACTGCCGTCTCACTCCTCCTAAACCACCCAGGAAGTAGCAGTGGTGCTATAAACCAAAGGTCAGGCGAGTGTCAGCATTCCACCATGCTGTCTATTGATCCATATTTATCACTGCTGCCTGAGGTAAAACTACTAAACTGGACCCACCTTTGTAATCGTATAGCTTAAAAATCAGGTTGCAATCTCCCCCAATCACTTTATGCTAAAAGCATGAGGGAACGTCGTCACTTTGGGTAACTATATGATTCACACATTCAAGTTCTTCCTGTCCAAAAGAATCCCTATTGAAACCTAATCCTTCTGCAGTTTGACTCAGGGCTGGTTTACGTTTTATGGCTGTCATGTGGAAGCTACTGTAGTCATTCTGCAGTGGGACCTTGGTTGTCAAACGTAATCCGCTCCAGAAGACCATTTGACTTCTGAAACATTTGACAAGCAAAGCACAATGGGCGGTCAGCAAATTCAATTGAGAAAATTGATAAACGCGCCTCGGAAGCCATTCAACTTCCGAGGTGCATTTGAAAACGGAAGCATTCACTTCCGGGTTTTCAGCGTTCAAAAACCAAAACGTTATACTTCTGAGATGCTGGAAAAATGAGGTTCCACTGTACATGGTGCCTGATATCACAAAGCAATGCAGTTTTGTTCAGAAGCTCATCAAAAGGATATGGGAAGCAGTTTTTTCTTGCCATACCAATGAAAATATTCCAAGAGGAAAGTTTAACTGCCATGGTGAAATCATCTACTCATTTGTGAGCACATTTGTGGATGCTACACAGAACCAATGACTTTCATATGATACTGCCATGTGTAAACAATTTCCATAATAATGAACCTATATTTCACAACAAATTCATAGGTTCATCATGCTTATTAGGGATGTGCAACTGATACAGCTGGCTCCTGAATTGATTCCGGACAATTTGGACAAAAACTTTGCTTGTGAAATGCAAATGGACATTATTTGCCTAGATATATATTCCCTTTTCTTAATACCCATTTGTACCTTCGATAGTAAAGTGGTAAATTAGGCACGTATAGTGTTTTTAATCTTATAAAGTTATACCCATTATTAACACCTTAAATGAATTTCCAGCTTTAAAGATAGTATTGTTATTTCCTACCTGACTGTGGAAGTCTGGTGAGATCAGCTGCTCCTAAATTGGCATCTTAAATTAGTTCAAGCTCCTTGAAGTGACTTGGATTAGAAGCTAATCCTTACATTTCCTAGGAACAATGTGAAAAAGGAATCTTCTTCCCCATGAAAATGTTGTATTTCACCCCATCTATGGAGAACTGTTGTTCTGTCATGTGTATATCTGAATCCTGTCCTATCAATTTTTTTGTTTTAGAATCAGCTCAGCATAGTGCCATCAGTGTAGAGCTAGACATAGAGACAGAAGTATTTTAAAAGCTATATTTCAGCTTTTCCTAGCTCTCTAAAGATTAGCAATTAAAATACACAAGCGGGACTTGTTGAAAATATTAACATATCAAAGTGCTCCTTTTGCAGGATACTCAATTTCATTTTCCATCCTCCATTTTCTCCACTCACCCCACCAGTCAGCCAGCATTCTGTATCCACTCAACATGCTCATTCTTCACTGGGCTGCTTTGGGAATCTATCCTGACATAACTTTTCTAAATGCTTTTTTGTACATCTACAACCTTTAGTTGGAGAGTGAAGTCAAATGGGCCTTAGAAAGCACTGCTAATAACAAGGCCAGTGGAAGTGATGATATTCCAGCTGAACTATTTAAAATTTTAAAAGATGATGCTGTTAAGGTGCTACACCCAATATGCCAGCAAGTTTGGAAAACTCAGCAATGGCCAGAGGATTGGAGAAGATCAGTCTACATCCCAATTCCAAAGAAGGGCAGTGCCAAAGAATGCTCCAACTACCGCACAATTGCGCTCATTTCACACGCTAGCAAGGTTATGCTTAAAATTCTACAAGGCAGGCTTAGGCAGTATGTGGATCGAGAACACCCAGAAGTGCAAGCTGGATTTCAAAAGGGCAGAGGAACCAGAGACCAAATAGCAAACATGCGCTGGATTATGGAGAAAGCTAGAGAGTTCCAGAAAAACGTCTACTTCTGCTTCATTGACTATGCAAAAGCCTTTGACTGTGTCGACCACAGCAAACTATGGCAAGTTCTTAAAGAAATGGGAGTGCCTGATCACCTCATCTGTCTCCTGAGAAATCTCTATGTGGGACAAGAAGCTACAGTTAGAACTGGATATGGAACAACTGATTGGTTCAAAATTGGGAAAGGAGTACGACAAGGTTGTATATTGTCTCCCTGCTTATTTAACTTATATGCAGAATTCATCATGCGAAAGGCTGGACTAGATGAATCCCAAGCCGGAATTAAGATTGCCGGAAGAAATATCAACAACCTCAGATATGCAGATGACACAACCTTGATGGCAGAAAGCGAGGAGGAATTAAAGAACCTTTTAATGAGGGTGAAGGAGGAGAGCGCAAAATATGGTCTGAAGCTCAACATAAAAAAAACCAAGATCATGGCCACTGGTCCCATCACCTCCTGGCAAATAGAAGGGGAAGAAATGGAGGCAGTGAGAGATTTTACTTTCTTGGGCTCCTTGATCACTGCAGATGGTGACAGCAGTCACGAAATTAAAAGACGCCTGCTTCTTGGGAGAAAAGCAATGACAAACCTAGACAGCATCTTAAAAAGCAGAGACATCACTTTGCCGACAAAGGTCCGTATAGTTAAAGCTATGGTTTTCCCAGTAGTGATGTATGGAAGTGAGAGCTGGACCATAAAGAAGGCTGATCGCCGAAGAATTGATGCTTTTGAATTATGGTGCTGGAGGAGACTCTTGAGAGTCCCATGGACTGCAAGAAGATCAAACCTATCCATTCTTAAGGAAATCAGCCCTGAGTGCTCCCTGGAAGGACAGATCGTGAAGCTGAGGCTCCAATACTTTGGCCACCTCATGAGAAGAGAAGAATCCTTGGAAAAGACCCTGATGTTGGGAAAGATTGAGGGCACTAGGAGAAGGGGACGACAGAGGACAAGATGGTTGGACAGTGTTCTCGAAGCTACGAACATGAGTTTGACCAAACTGCGGGAGGCAGTGCAAGACAGGAGTGCCTGGCGTGCTATGGTCCATGGGGTCACGAAGAGTCGGACACGACTAAACGACTAAACAACAAAACAACAACCTTTAGTGTTCCCCCAAGCCTGTGGGTGCCTCACTCTTTTGTACATCTACTGCTGTTTTGGCTATGTTGGGATCCACACTTAGAGAACATGTTTCCTATTAGCATATCGGATCCCTGGACTCATATACCATTGACTGGTGTCATTCTGCAAGTTCAAACTCACCCAGTGAACCTAAATGTTTTGAAACATTGCTGACTGTAAGAGGATTAGGTTTAGGACCAACTACTTCCAAGAAAATTGCTGGGTGGGGAGGAGGCAAGGTATCACCTACCTTGCTAAAGATTATATTATATCATTCTCTGTACATTTTTACCATATAAAGATAGAGAGGAGCACTGGAAGCTGACAAATGTCTGAGATATGCCTCAGGAGTAACCTCAACCCGAGCACATGACTCTGTAAAAAGTGGGAACCTCCAGTCCCATCAGGTGACGTGTTCAGTGGCCATTCTGTAACCTAAAATAGATTATCAGGCCACATCCAGGCTAGCAAACAAATGGTATGGCAACTTGGCTACTTTCACTTCCAAATTCACAGTTAAACAGAAGAAGAATAAAATTGTAGGGCTTGGAGCAGAAAGCCTGGAGCCCTACTTATGTAGTCTTTTAATGTCTGAAATAATGCAGACATGAATGAATCAAAAATGAATGAATCAAAAATAACTTTCATTAAAATTTACCTGCTGAAATAGAAGGTTTGTTTTGATGATCATTATCATGATCATTATCAACGCTGAAGAAGGATTTTTATTCAAAACTCATTGGGAGTCTCAATGTTACCTTTCTGTCATTGTTGAAGATTAACGTCCATATCTGAGAGCCAGTTACTACCAATGTTCGAATGAGCTTCACTTGTTCCTTTAAAAAAAATAAACTTCACACCTATATTGGCAAGTTACATATATTATTTTATAAGTACATGCTATTCATTTCTAATGTCTGTTCATGATATCTATTCATAGGCTTCCTATTGGAATGATTAATGACTCCCCTATGTGCGTAATCATAGATTTAGAACTAGATTAAGCAGACACAGCAGATTGTTCCTGTCAAAATTAGCTGACTGAAATGGCCTGAACCCAGATATAAACTCCTCTCTGTTTCTGCCAGCTTTGTGGGTTGAACTTTCATTAGCAATTACTGAACCAAATGAACCAAATAGAAATGCTCACAGAAAGAGGAACAAAGAAAGACCAACAACTGTGTGAAACATACTGAAATAGAAGTTCTGAATGGCTGGTGCTATCATGCAGCTGGCTCAAATGATGTCACCCAACATTTCATCAGGAACTAAGAAACGCAAGTTAGACAAAAAATAATAATAATCAAGGAGAAGTCCTCAAGAGGGGAGAAACCATCAAGGTGGCCTCAAAGGATCCAAAAATGGATCCTTTGTTCAGAAAAAGGGAAAAGTCCAGTTTGTTTCATCTGTACCATAGAATGTCTGGATGACATGCAGATGTTAAAAGTACGTGTGGAGCCAAAGGCACCTTTACTTAGATGAAGTTTCATAAATAAACAGAGGAAAATCTAACTTCTTGAAAATCCTCCCACGCGATGTCAGCTTGAAGTCTCCCTTTGGTTTCCTCTGCTTTTCTATTGTATCACATTAAAGTTTATTTGCTCAGTGAAGACAATGGCCTTATCTTGGAATGAGATCCTTATTCCTCCGCCCGGCGTGCACTCCTGCAGCACTTTCATATTGCAAAGACTCAACTCTTGTGAAATAATGAGCGAAGAAAAGAAGTCTTGACTTGACATAACGATAAATGAGGTGAAACTTTTTTTTTTTTTGCCGTCAAGATACCAGGGTTGGCACATAGAAAAAAAGAAAGTACTATTTTAATATGAAATATAAAGCATCCATTGTACAAAAAGTTTTTTTTTTATCAGAAGCAAAGGAAGAATAAAGATAAAGGCTGCAACAGAATGAATGAGTTGAGAAAACTAAGATAATACCGTTGATAATCAGTTCAAGGCAAAGCGCTATCCACCAGGCCATCGGCCCAGCCCTAGGGGAGAGCTTTTAAAAGTGTCCCTGTATGCTTTTTCGCTCTCCTCATTACCATACCTGCTCTTTGAAACTCACCGGTGGTTCCAACAAACTGCAGTGACACCTGCCGGAAAGAGCGGATGACCCGTCTTAATCAACTACTTCTGTGAAAAGTCTATGGAAAGAACTGCTGTCCCATCTTCACTTTGCTGTTCTGAAAGCTATTTGTCAATGGGTATCCTGAGAGCCATGGCTATGAACAAAGATCTGTTTCTGTGCATTGGAAATGTGGCACCATGATCAAAGCTAAGGAGAATCTCCCACTTGTTCCCTTTGTTCGTGAATATGTCCCTTCTCTTATGCGGCTACGAAGACTGGAATAATTATCTGTACTTTATCGTACTACTTGTATTCTAGTAGTGTGCTTTCGGCAGTCCCTGAGTGGGATTGGGACCCTAAAGCAGTCTATATACTTTCTCCTGGCCCAAAGACCATAAGCAAAGTTGCCGTGACCTTGCAGGGGTATGCGAGTAGTCTCGATGTACGAGGGGGATAAAAAATAAGCTGGCTGAACGATGCAGGTAAAGAAAAGAAATGAGCATTAAAAGTTGAAATGTAAGTGCTAAAAGCAACAGAAGCTTTGTCATAGACTGGGATGGAATATGAACTGCATCCTATGATGGAACTGTGTTCTTCAGCCATGTGCTTGGCAGACTAAAAAATATACAGATATAAATATTTAGGATAAGATTTCTGTTTAAATCGAGGTTTCAAAATGTCACATTCTTCGTTGAAATGCCATTTTAAATAAAAATTGTAAATGTATATTTTATGTGTGAGGTAAAGTGCCATTGTTTTGAGCAGATCAGGTTGGTAAATGCCCATGTCTTCAGTCATCACAAGTGTGTTTGCAACTGCATGCACATTCACATGAACATAAGACTAAAGCCCACTTCTAAAAGATACAATTGAAATTGCCACATTAATTCTGTATGATGAGTATTTTCTTTTTATAAGCTCTCAAAACTGCTATCTATTTATAGCACATTCATGTGAGCTCTAGTGATTAAGAATTCACCAGAAAGGATAAATATACTAGCTTTCATCAAATAATAAAGACAAATATTCAAACAAAGGATGTGCCATAGAAAATTGACACGGTAAGAATGAGCTTATGTGACTTCATCATGTTCAGTATTGTGAGAATTGAACTGGAGTTCCATTGTTCCCTATGGGATGCAATTAGATACATTGTCTCAGTAGGAAAATAATTAGGTCTGGATAATGACCTCGACTGTGGAAGATTTAAGGTCAGAACCCTGCTCAGCCATAAAACACATTTTGTAGCCTAGGACAAGTCATTTTCTCTGAATCTCATCTTCTGTTGTAAAGGTAAAATAAATTAAGGATGACCTGGCCTGAGCCTACAGAGATGATGGGAAGAAAAATTATAAACCACCTGGATTTTATGTGTTGCATTTACCGTATTTTTTTTATTACATGTATATTCTGTCTTTCCTCCAAGGAGCTCTAAGCAGTACCAATGCCCCAATGTTATCTCCAGATCAACCAACCTTTGAGGTAGATTAATCTTAGAGATAGCAATTGGCCCAAGCTCATTCAAATGTAGTAGGACCTCTTATAGAAAAAGTGCTTCCAGTTACTTCTGAGGTCTGCTACATAAGTAAGTATTTTCTGTACAGACTTCTTGAAATGCTATTTTATAATTCACGTAGTAGTATTGTCTATAGGTGCAGCTGACAGCTATTACTATGAATACATCGATGAAGATGCACAGCCAATGGAGGATAATACCAGATATAGCCTCCCCGCTAGACATCCTGACTGGTTTCATGAATACGTCAGTTATGAAGGTATTTTACTGGGTCACACTTTGTGATGGGAAAGTGGGGAAGCGTGGGGTTGGGGAGAATTGAAAACTACTTCCAGGGTAACAGGAATTGATATAGTGGTTGTTATTAATGGATTGTCTATTATTGATACTGCAATAAAGGATCTAAACAAATTCTGACTCAGCAATTCACTTTGGATTCCTGCTGAGAATAGCAAATTATTTTTGTCTCTAGCAACTTTTAAATAGCTTATTTTCAACTTAAGTTCCATCTATACTTGTAACAGAGAGAAATGTGAGATATAGTTATTTCTGTGTTGATACAGTTCCCAAGATCCAGCAGCTTTTATTATGAATATGAGCTCATCTGTGTCATTTTATGATTAGCATGGGGAGCTACACCATGGTTTGTGTCATATATAGAAAATCTGAATGGAGGAAACCCTTATATTTTCCACAAAATGTCAGATACTTTTTTGAGATCTCCTATGTGTTCTATGCTTGTTCCCCCCTTTGTGCATACTAGTTGACATCTGCAATCTAGCTGTTCTCTGTGTAAACCAACCACTTTGGCAAATATTATTGGCTTGAACTGACTGTTAAATAATAAACTGGGTAATCCAATCCATGACTGGTTTTACAAAATGTTAGTTGCACACATGCAGCAAGCTAATTGTAAAATAAGCTTCAGCTTTCCACTCCCTGTACTAGAAAATCCATGCCTGAAGATGCCGTGCCAGAATAATGGTGTATGTGAAAGGAACAGAAACAGGTATACATGTCGCTGCCCCGAACCATATGAAGGGTCTAAGTGTGAGAATGGTAAGCAGAATTTTCATAGTGTTAGATAAAGCCGAGTGGGACATTGTCTTTCAAGGAACTTGATAGCTACTTTATTTGAATTCTTATGGTCACAAGTGCATACCAGTAATTACTGTATTTATATTTTGGACAGAAAATATTTTATTTGCATTCCAGCTTAATAAAACAGTATGGTTTTATTGCAAATTTAGGAGACTTGCCAGGATCTTCAAGCTTAGATCTATAGGTTTTTTTTAATTCTATTGTGTTTGTCGCATTCCCCTCCCCTCAAAAAAAAAAATCACAAAAAAGAAATCCCCAGTGCTGATCTCTAACATATATTAAATGTCACCTATATATATATTTGTTGAATATACCATATTTCTTTGGTTGTGGGGGGTTGCTATCTTCAATTAACTTCATAATAATGTACTCAAATGTGGAAGACTATATACTCCTTACTTTATTTAGCTGAATGCTTCAAGCTCTTGCCATACAGAGTCAGGTCCACAGAAGGATCAAGGCTGGAAAGGAAATGGAAGGGATCCAAACCACAGAGAGCAAAGGCATAGTCCTAGAATAATCTTCATCAACCTGCCCTACATAGCTGTCAACTTTCGGATTTGAAAATAAGGGATCAGCAGCCTCACCTGTCCCGGGGACAGTCATACCATAGACTAACAATCTAGGATAGCAGCGGGGAAACGGCGCTGGAATAAGGGAATTTCCAGCAAAAAAAGGGGGAAGGTTGACAGCTGTGGCTTGGAATAAGGGAGTTTCCTGCAAAAAAAAAAGAGGGTTGACAGCTATGCTGCCCTAGGAAAAAAGAGATAAAGTCTGGCTTTTTTGGGTGGCAGCATAGGGGGTGGTATTTATGGTTTCACAGAGATAGGAGCAAGGACAATGGAAACATTTATTGGGAAGGCTTCCGAGTAAAGACACATAGAGTTTGACAATGAATGAACAATAGAGAGTTAACCTTAACACACTTGTCCATTTTATCTATATCATGCAACATAGTGAAAAACACATGTGAAAGGATCAACTGCAATAGAGGAGATTGCCTTATAAGCTTAAGAGCTCCTTATTATAGATGCCATTGCAAACACCCCTACAAAGCGCCATTCTGTGACAAAGGTGAGTACCAAACTTGAGGGATATGGTTACTATCAGACATTTGTCTTACTGCTGCCCTATACTGTTGTTGTTGTTGTTTAGTCGTGTCCGACTCTTCGTGACCCCATGGACCAGAGCACGCCAGGCACTCCTGTCTTCCACTGCCTCCCGCAGTTTGGTCAAACTCATGTTCGTAGCTTCGAGAACACTGTCCAACCATCTCATCCTCTGTCATCCCCTTCTCCTTGTGCCCTCAATCTTTCCCAACATCAGAGTATTTTCCAGGAAGTCTTCTCTTCTCATGAGGTGGCCAAAGTTTGATCTTCTTGCAGTCCATGAGACTCTCAAGAGTCTCCTCCAGCGCCATAATTCAAAAGCAACAATTCTTTGGCAATCAGCCTTCTTTATGGCTTCTTTATACTGTATGCCTAAGGATAAACCAAAGAATGAATCATCACCTTTGATCTCCAAATTGTTGCAGTTGCTGCCTATCCTGTTAGTATTTCTTAAATTCAGGCAGAAGTACTTCCTCCTTTTTACAAGGTGCTCAAGATGGCTAGGGTGAAGCTGTCTCACTCTGTAAGGGATGATTGTAGGGAGATTGATAGCACCACCTGGAGAGCTTTGATGAGGAATTTGACGGTGGGCTTCCCACATCCATACCTGTGCCACTATGCTTTACTTTACTTTTCTGCCTATAAAGGTGTTTCTTCCTGGTTAGCGTTTTGTTCATGCAAGCTATGAATCTTACTTAAATGCTCTGTTTTGTTTTCTGGAAACAAACAGCACAGTCATCTTGCCGACCAAATCCTTGCAAAAATGGGGGCATCTGTCAACGGCATCGGGTAAGGTCCAAGTTCAGCTGCAAGTGTCCTGAGCCATTCAGAGGAAGGCTTTGTGAAATAGGTGAGGGATCCAGTTCTGGCCTTTTGGCTATTTTCCTACCAATTTACCAAGAACAGGGATCTGTGAATGCCTCTGAGCACATATGACCGTGCTGCAGAATTTGGCACATGGAAGTGGTTTTGTCCTCATCATTGTTGCCATTGGCATGCAGGAGGTAGATTCAAGATGCCCAGATTTGCACTTTTACGAAAGCTGAAGGTGAAAACAACAAATTGAGCTATAAATGAAGGAGGAAATGGGGAAGGGGTCTGCTTAAAAGTTGTTAGGTTGGGTCTGCTTAGATGAAATGAGAATCACTGTGAGATAATTGGTCAGATCCACAGCATACATTTAAAGCACATTTATACCAGCTTTATCTGTTGATGGACGGCCACCCTGACTCGGCTCCGGACATACTGACCAGATGCTTGGAAGCTGTGGCTGGATGGCTGCATGGGAGCCAGTTGAAGTTAAATCCTTTGAAGACAGAGGTCCTCTGGCTGGGTCAGGACAATATGGGGTTGGGGGGCCAACTCCCATCTCTTGGGGCCCAATTAGTGCCAGCGACTTCTGTCAAGAGTTTGGGTATAACCTTCAATGCCTCCCTTTCTATGGAGGTGCAGGTTGCAGCCAGAGCAAAGGTGGCATTTTTCCATCTCTGCCGTATTAAGCAGTTGGTCCCTTACCTTTCTTGCCCTGATCTGGCCACAGTAATCCATGCAACAGTCACCTTCAGGCTTGATTATTGTAACTCACTCTACATGGGGCTGCCCTTGAAGCTGACCCAGAAACTCCAGGGGGGCAGAATGCCGCGACGAGGCTCCTTACAGGGTCCTTGCCACGGGATCACATTCATCCAGTGCTTTACCAGCTGCACTGGCTCCCGGTCGAGTACAGGGTCAGGTTTAAGGTGCTGGTTTTGACCTTTAAATCCCTATGTGGCCTAGGACCCTCATATCTATGGGACCACCTCTTCTGGTATGCCCCGTGGAGGACCTTAAGGTCCATAAATAACAACACTTTGGAGGTCCTGAGCCTCAAGGAGGTTAGATTGGTCTCAACTAGGGCCAGGGCCTTTTCAGCACTGGCCTCGACTTGGTGGAACGCTCTGTCACAAGAGACCAGGGCCCTGTGGGATTTAACATCTTTCTGCAGGGCCTGCAAGATGGAGCTGTTACGCCTGGCCTTTGGCTTGGACTCACTCTGACCCCTTATATGGGATTTGGTATATAAATTTTTCCTTGGCTTTTTTGCTGGCCCATGTAGGACCAGCATGGATAGCTGACTCCGGTGAATATCTGATGTTTCCTCCCTTTATGGTCTTGATTTATGGGCTACTACAAAAATGAGGCTGTATTTTAAGCTCTATTTTAATTAACTGGTGTTTTTTCTATTTTCTTTTTTCCTATTATGTTTTATTGTAATTTATATTTGGTGTTAGCTGCCCTGAGCCTGGCCCTGACCAGGGATGGCGGGATATAAATAAAAATTTATTATTATTATTAATTATTTTACTGCCATGGCTTTACCAAAAGAATTGGGGGAAGTGCAGTTTACTCACCACAGAGCTACGGTATCCAGCACCTTAACAAACGACAGGTCCCAGGTGACTTTTCAAGTAGTATAAGAGTGCTTTAAATGAATGGTGTAGGGGTGGGTGGGTGGGTGAGAGAGCACATTTCTTAAGAAGGCAATCCTTTTGTAGGACCTGATGACTGTTTTGAAGAAAATGGCATTTCATACAGAGGAACTGTTAGTCAAACAATTCTCCATAAGACCTGTCTTCACTGGAATTCTCACCGTCTTCTGGAGTGGAATTATAATGCATTTATTGAAGGTGCTGCCTCTTATGGCCTTGGTGACCATAACTTCTGCAGGTAACCTACCGCTCATTCATCAAGGAAGGCCTTCTTCCTCCCACTTCCATGAATGTCAATGCCATGCATACAAATACATCTGCTCTCTCCCCCCCCCTCCAAAAATGCAATATCTGTGTGAACTATATCAGTGTAATTCAATTACATTTCTTTTCTGTGATCTTCATTGCAAATCATTACTGATTCTTCTTGGCTACCAAGACACCAAGGATATTACCCCAACACTGTGATGGTACCTCAGGTTAAGAACAGTTTCAGGTTAAGAACGCACCTCCAGAACAAATTAAGTTCTTAACCCAAGGTACCACTGTATTCGGTTGGGAGCCACCCAGAGTGACTGGGGAAACCCAGCCAGATGGGTGGGGTATTATTATTATTATTATTATTATTATTATTATTATTATTATTATTATTTCTTGATGGTGATGGTGATGCTTGGTCCTGCATGTAGTTTTTTGAGAGGCATGTGGTTGGCCACTGTAAGAACAGGATGCTGGATTATATGGGCCATTGGGTTTTTTTTATGTTCCTAATATACCACAGTATACCGGTGACCCTGTAAAAACAATGGCCATAGACAACACCCTAAATATAAGGCATGCTATCCCTTCAGGCACAGTTTTTGCTTAGAGGAGATCTCTGGATCTTTTGTGCTTTTGTGAGAGCCTTTTCCAATTCTCCTATCTTTCAGAACTTCAATTAGTAACTTTCTTTCTTGAGACATTACACTCTTCTGACTGGTGAATTTTGAAACCTCCTCCTCCAGGAACCCAGATGGTGACGAAAAGCCCTGGTGCTTTGTCAGTGTGAATAACAAATTGAAGTGGGACTTCTGTGATGTATCTGCGTGCTCAGAAACAGGTATGGTGGGTAATAATATAAAGTGGGGCAAAATAAATGTGAAAGGTGTAGCAGTAATTCAGATTGACAGGCAATGTGATTATTCCCCCATCCCACCCTCCATCCATCTCCCTTTAAGAACTCAGCCCACAAAACTGTAATGACTCTAGCATGATTTTTTAAATAGTCTTCTTGAAGCTCTGCCCAAGAGTTTAGTGAAATTTTAGGATCTGTTAGCTTTAGAGCACGGGAAAGTATGCCAAACAAATAACAGGTATCGGGATATCTATTGTCAAGAGATGTAAGAGGAAATGAAATATGAAACAGTACAGCAGAAAATAAACCATTCACAGAATGAAGGAATAATATTCTACATGGATCTTTCAGGAATTATACTCATGCACTGAGAGAGACAGCTTTGATTTCAGTTTCTGTGGGGAGCTATTTCATAATTGAAAGGTCTATTCAGGAACATAGGAAGAAGGGATCACTTCTATTTATGCCCTACTCACTTAGGTTCCCGAATATGGCCATGTCTTCTGTATTTGTGTGCTTAGCTATTGTTGTAGTTTCAGGATGGATACACCAGTGTGATTTTGTTATTAGAGTTAGATAAGGGCCTGCGAGATCAGGTTCCACTCAGCGATGAAGCTCACTGGGTGATCTTTGGGCAGGCAAGGTCCTAGCCTGTCTCCCAGAGCTAATGTGAGGATTAGAAGGGAAATACAGAAAAAATTGTAGTATATTTGAAATGAGAGGTTTATGAAATGTTAATTAACATATTGCTATTTTGCAATGGGAAATTATACAAAAAAAAGAGGGGAGAGACAACAACAACAACAACAACAACAACAACATTTTATTATTTATACCTCGCCCATCTGGCTGGGTTTCCCCAGCCACTCTGGGCGGCTTCCAACAGGATATTAAAAACACGATAAAACATCAAACATTAAAATCTTCCCTAAACAGGGCTGCCTTCAGATGTCTTCTAAAAGACAGTTGTTTATTTCCTTGACATCTGATGGGAGGGCGTTCCAGAGGGCTGGTGCCACCACCGAGAAGACCCTCTGCCTGGTTCCCATCTGAAACCATGTATCCCATCTTGAGCTCCTTGGAGGAAAGGTGAAATAGAAATGCAATGATGATATGAAAGATGTTGCCAAGTATTTTGAAGATATAAACTTTTTCAGAATTAGGGCTAGACCTCTATATAATAGTTCATAATACTGCAATATTTTCCCAATTGCCTTATCAAGCCTTGAGTTATCATATTGGCCCGAATATGAGCCACACCTGAATATAAGCTGCACCTTTAAAATTGGAGGGGGGAGGAAAAAAAAGAAAAAATGCTCCTCCTGGCTGCGTACTGGGGGGGAGGGGCTGCATTGCCAGCGGCCTTTTCACTTCCTCGCTCTCTCCCTTCCCGGCCTTGGGGGAGAGGACGGGGGCATGGGGCGGGCACTACTTTGCCACACTCCTGCCGCTGTTCGCCCCACACTCCTGGCTGCATACCATAAGATCGTGAAAAAACACCTCACTTTAACGTTTCACGGTCAGAATTTGGGGGGGGAGGTGGGGCTTATATTCAGGCCAATGCGGTAAGATACAACTCCATTGATTGTGCCATGTCAGTGGTCAAAGCACAGTGTGCAAGTCTTGCATGTCACTTAGGGAATCCAGATCTAGCTGTGTAGACTGCCTGAAGCGTCCTCCTGAAAAACAAAATTGAAAGGGAAGGAAGGAGGAAGGGTCTGCTTATGAGTTGTTAGGTTAAATGAGAAAAAGTTGGAGTGAGAGCCTTTGTAACAGAGACAGTGCCATTATACCATTTCCATATCTAGTTCTTTCTTTTGTATTGCAGCACAGTCCTCTGGGAATACAGCCACCAAGAATTCTGCAGCGGATAGCAGACCTTATACATGTGGAAGACCAGAGACAGAAAGACCATTAAAGAGAATCTATGGCGGTGCCAAGTCAACTCCTGGCAAACATCCATGGCAAGCCTCTGTTCAGAGGAAGGTTTCAAGGGGCATATATTTTCCCAAAGGACACTTCTGTGGAGGTGTACTGATTGAACCATGTTGGGTTCTTACTGCAGCACACTGTGTTTTGTAAGCAAATCCATCTTTCATTTCTGACCCTAAGAGTTGTTTGGCAGTGGAATGGTCTCCTTCACGAAGTGGTGGATTCGCCTTCCTTGGAGGTTTTTAAGCAGAGTCTGAATGACCATCTGACCTGTATACTTTGCTTGAGATTCCTGCATTGCAGGGGGTTGAAGTAGATGGCCCTCAGGGTCCCTTCCAACTCGGCAGTTCTAGGAGTCTATGAATAGATCCATATCGGTATGGTTTATGCGTGATTATGATTTAGTCACATTTTTCCTCAAAATAGCAAAACAGAAATAGCAGAGATATTAAAATCAGATATAAAAGCAGCAATAAATTGAAACTAAAATACACACACACACACACACACACTATATGTGTGTGTGTGTGTGTGTGTGTGTGTGTGTGTATGTATATATATGAACATGTCTTACCTACCCCACTTAAAGCATGGACATAGAAAAGTCCACATTCGTGCATTCAGGTTCCCATATGAGAGTAGATCTACATGACTTGGATCTGATTGTCTAGCAGTGCTGTGCCAAGACCTGTCTTTTGGTTTATGGAAAGGTTTTCCCCCCCATAAAAATGTGGTTTCCATTTTTTTTCTGCCTCATTCTAAGGCACTTGAGAATTTCTTTAGAATTTTGGCCAGTGTAGAGTTTTGAGATTCCCTTATCAATGCAAGGGTGTGTGTGTGTTTTGTTTTGTTTTGCTTTGCTTTGCTTTGCTTTGCTTTGCTTTGCTAATAAACATTTCTCTAGAACTCTGCAATCTTCCTGACTTCCTGGTCTGAGAAAGGCCTGTGGGAGGAGCTACTTCATGATGTCTTCTCCTAGGCTTTAGCTGAAGTATGAGTACCCAGGAAGCCTACCAAGTGTTGAGTCTAGTAGAGATCGTTTCCATGATGGATAATTCCAGTATACGTGTTGAACTGGATTGTGTTTGAAATCTCTTGAGGTTCTATAATTACAACTGATCATTCTTTGTGACATTTTTCTCTCTTTCATAGGACAGATGCCCACACCCTTGAAGTGTTCCTTGGGAAAAAAGATCTCCGAAGGAAAGAGCATTATGAACAGAAGTTTGATGTGGAAAAGATAATTATACATGGACACTATGGAGAAATTGAGGATGTCCCATACAATGATATTGGCAAGTTGCTTACAAATGTTCAAATCACTGTCAGTGTGGTTACAAGATGGAGATAGTGGACATTAGGCTCAATAACTTTGATGTGGGCTAAATATCATGGATAAAAGATTTTGACTTAAGTGGTGAAACAAACATTCATATTCCCCAAAGCTTCAGAAAATAGGTTTAATTAGTATTCCCATAAAAATATATTCAGTTTCTACATTTTGTATAAAAAAGAAGTGTCAAGCCTTTCAGGGATGCTTTTGCTGACTTAATATTCCCAGGATAGAGAAACGAGTTGGATGAGGTTGTGAGAAGCCTACAAATACTTAGCTGTATCTGTTTGAAATCAGTGAAAATAATGCTTAAGTTTGATGACAGATCTGGTTGCTTCCTTAGCTAGCTTTGCATGCTATTGACCTAGATTTATTTCTGACATAGGACTGGCAGATCCATGATATTTCCTTAACCCTTTACCTACCTGCTGTCTGTCAGCTCAAAACCACCCCCTTCTCCCAGATGGTTTGTCACCTATAGAAGAAGAGAGATGTTAACTTATCTTCTCTGCAACAGGAAGAAAGCCAGCCGGATATGATTTTCAGTGGACTTTGGGAAGGGAAAGGGGTCAAGCTGCCAACTCCTCTGCCAACTGTCCAATTCCCATTTTGGCTCCCACAGCTGCTTTTCATATTTAAAAACAATCAAGAGGAAGAATCAGGCAACACGTATAGCTTGGTGAACCTAAGATAGCAACAGAGAAATGAAAACCATTCTATAATTTCAAAAAAGTAGTCTAACAAGCAAGAGTATTCAAATAAGAAAGCTTGAGAATATGTTATTTATTGCATTCCTGATACTGTTCACAGTGAACATGTCATCAGCTTTATTGCACAAAATTGTCTTCCATTCGGCCCACAGCTTTGTTGAAGTTGAAACCAATTGATGGCCACTGTGCAGTGGAAACAAGATACGTCAAACGAGTGTGCTTGCCTGATTCTACATTCCCTGATGACACAGAATGCTATATATCAGGTTGGGGAGAAACTGAAACAGGTAAGCTATCGTTTAATGGTGCAGTCCTTTATAGTTAATACATTGACAAAATTATATTAATTTTTGTATTCCTCCTCCTCTCTTCCCAATTTGGCCTTTAGTGAGATCCCTCTGCTGCTGCAGATAGGAGGGCCATCACTGTTTCCTAGATGGACTATAATTACCACCCTCCTATAGTCTGTGTTTTGGCAAGGTTGTCTCTCCATAGTGGCTGGCTGGCTGGGCTCTGTTGCTGTCCTGGCTACTCAACACTATGGGTCACTGCTGCTTACTGAGGTGGGCCAGTGTGAGAACAGGGTGCTTTACCTTTCCCAACATTGAGAGATATCTGATGTCAGAGGATGCTTCTCTAGTATGAAGTCACATACCTTCAGGTGTCCCTGTTTCTAGAAGGATATAGACATCCACTTAAGCGTTTACATATTTAAATCAAATGGATGATTATATCTGGCTCTTCTCCCAAACACCTGATTTGGCTGTTCTCCCAAATTCTTGGCTGCAGATAAGATGACTAATTGTCTGGCCAGAGAACATGTTCAGGAAGACCAACCACCCCTCATTATTCCTGCAGAACAATTCAATCAGAGAAGGATATGCTACAGATTATGTATCGCTATTTTAAAATCAAGCAATTTTTGAAAACTTGGTTAAAAATTCAGAATGTGCAAATCTGTTTGGAGCTTTTAAAAAAATAAAAGAAGTAGTGGTATTTAGGGCAAACCTTCCATCAAATTCCTTGTCCCTTTTTCTGTCATATGCCACGTATCATCTTAACTTCATTCAAAGAATCAAATCAGAGTGAATGAGTCTATGTGCTTCCAGATAAAGATTCTGAGCCATATCTCGGAAATAAACCCAGGAACTTTGACAGTATTTTCCAGCCTATTGGTTTGGATAAGTTTTTGATAAGCAGCATCTGGATTTCTGGATGCATATTGAAACAGAACTGCCAAATCTATTCAAGTTCAGCTAAACCTCTGTGACATACTGTGAGTTCCTTGGAAGGAGGAAATTATTCTTGTGCTTAAAAATAAGATAATGAGACCTTTCTGGAAAAAAATGCAGTTTTTCACTTTTCAGTTAATGAGTTGCTGTAAAATTGCAGGTGGACAATATGTCAATCATGTTCCCAAAAGTACCCTTATGTTTTATGAGCAATATAATCCAATATGAAGTATATACATCTTTTGATATAATTCATATTGAAAGTAAGAAGCATCTGGTATGCAGATTTGATACATTATGTGCTGATGATATGAGTTAATAAAACATCATTCTTCCATGACACAGTCTCCTTTGCAAACTACCACATTCACAGTCTACTGTCTATGACTGTTGCCCAAGAGTGAATAGCTGATCTGTTTTAATGCCAGAAATGACTCCAATTTAAAAAACATTTGCTTGTATCCTGCCCGTTCCCTTTTAAAAAAAATCTCTCAACAGCCTATGACTTAGCTGAAGTATAGAGCTAGTTTTATGACTAAGACTTCCCAGGGAGTTGAGCAAAGAATTGCATTTTACACACATAATTCCTACAAATCCATTAGTTTGTGTCACAAAAGGCCAGTCAACCAATGAAGACATTAGAATTGCAATTCAAATTTGCCTTGCTAATTTAAAATTACAATGTTAAACTGAACTGAGCAAATATGTGGCTAGATCCATAACTGGAAGGAGAGCTCTACTCATGGAAGGGCCCCTTCTGTTCACCCAAGAGCCAGTGTGGTGTGGTGGTTAAGAGCGGTGGACTTGTAATCTGGTGAACCGTGTTCGATTCCCTGCTCCTCCACATGCAGCTGCTGGGTGACCTTGGGCTAGTCACACTTCTCTGAAGTCTCTCAGCCTCACTCACCTCACAGAGAGTTTTTTGTGGGGGAGGAAGGGAAAGGAGAATGTTAGCCGCTTTGAGACTCCTTACGGTAGTGATAAAGCGGGATATCAAATCCAAACTCCTCCTCTTCTTCTTTCTATGAATGGAAGCTCTTTAGGATACAGCCCTTTGCCTTATGTCAGGGGTTCTCAAGTGACATCTTCTGATACATGCAAATTGAGATACTTTGGCATCTTTTGATTAAACCAGGAAACACTTGCATGGCATGTGCTAGCAAGAAACGTCTCTGTTTCCATAGATATTTCCAACCTGCTTGATGGCATCAGTATATTTATCTGCAACCATCGATATGTGTTTGTTTGCCATGCAAATCCTAATCATTATAGCACACTAAATTTATGTGAATAATGATAGCAAATAATGTTGAACAGCATAGACATCTCTCAAATGCGGAGCTGAATAATTCTTCTGCATAACATGCACAATTGACTTAATTGCGCAAGATTTTATGGCTCCATCCACCACTTGTTTCATTTCTGGATCTAGTGGTAATTCTCTCAAATCTGTTTCCTGTTTGTGACATCTGCAACAGCAAACACTATTAAAGGTGGGCTATGGAGATAACTTGCAAGCCTAGCAAAGGGTCCCAAAAGAAGACAAAATTATATTCATGGATCAATACATGGAAATTATTGATGTAACAATCCCAGAGTAAACATAACAAATGTCAGGATTTCACTCAAACAGTTCTGATTTAACACACCTTTGTGGCTGTAAAGTCTTCCAAGGTCAATCAACATCTTGCAAATACAACACAGTGTAGGTTTTTCAAAGGCAAAAGACTATTGAGATGCCTAACTCCTATGCAGCAGTAACAGAAATTCACTGTCAAAAGCTGTTTTTAGCTTGATAGCCTTCTTTGGGCTTGTTCATTTCCTAACCCTGCTCCACCAGAGTTGTGGCTTTTCCCTTGCAGCAGATGATCCTATCTTAGGCCCAGGCACAATTCTATTATCCCATAGATTGAAAAGAAAGATTTAGCAGAGGGAAGAAGGGAAGTTAAGAGGTTTTTTTTCATTTTCCTGCATCCTGTAGGTGAATCATCTCATCAGCTGTTAGATGCCAGAGTAAAGCTGATTTCCCAGGTGCGGTGTAACGCACGAAGTGCACATAATAACAGACTGGATGAAAGCATGCTTTGTGCAGGAAATCTTCAGAGAACAAGCGCTGATACTTGTCAGGTCTGTTGCTTTTTCAGTATTTGAACACTAATTTCTCTTTTAACAAAATGTAAATAGGCTATGCAGAGTAATGTCTGGCAGGGTACTACATATGTATCCGCATCTTGTATCAGATACATTACAACAACTTCCTTCCTTTCAACATGATGTGAGAGGCATGTCCTTCAAACAAACAGCAGCTCTTCTGGTGACAGGCAAGCCTATGGGAGACGCAGAGGTTCAGCTGCAAACTTGGGAGTTTTGTCATTTCACAAGGCCTGTCCCAGTACATCTTAGGTGCACGATCCCTGCACCTCTTCTTTCCCCAAACCACCACGTTTAATGTTCTTCAGGTTCTTTGTATTGCTAGCCTGAAAGATCTGTGGTACTGAATATGTCTTTCATTTACTTATTTTTCATCCGACTTCTACCCTGCCTTATCAAATTAGCTCCAGGCAGCTTACAAGCAATCATGTAATCTACTAACACTTGAAAATATCAAGAAAATAAAATACATCTTCTGAGGTCTGAAGAATTTAGCGGGGCAGTCGCAGAAGGGTATGTGTGTTGTCCTCTGAAGAGCATGGCCAGAACTGACCCTCCCGTTTTGTGAATGAATGGAAACTCGCTACATCCCCCCAGGACTCCTTGAAACATGAAAGGCCTACCACCACACAAATATATCATGTTGGAAATTCCACTGCCAATAAAACATGGGCTCTGCACCCCCGGGTGCCATAGGAAGTACTGAATCTCCTTCTCCGAGGGCATCGCAGGAGCCATAAGGAGTGCCAGATTCCCACCAATGAAACTTTTTATGTCCCTTACTCTATTAATATCAGAGCTCCAAGGTCAGTAGGGCTGGAAATGGAGTGTGCCACAGGGCCTGCCACTGATAAACTGGATTTGCTTGGCATGCCCCCACATCATAGATTAAACAATGCCAGCCCTGGAACTGGTGTGGCCCATTTCTCTCCCATCACTTCTAAAGGAAACTGAAAAGAATGGAGTTGAACAGTATTTCTCCATGCTCACTTTTGTCCTGCTGGCGCTGGATAACGTAGATGAACCACTTCTGTCTCCCTCAGCCATCTTAGAACTGCAGCGTAAGTGCAATGAAATGGAGAATCCAAGCCCAGGGATTTAATATCATCAGTTCCTGAAAAGACCACTGAACTATACTCGGAGTCCTGTAGTGACTTCATGCTCTTTATTGCAGCTTGTAAAACAGTGAATGAAATGCCCCCCCCCCCAAACCTCAGGCCAAGCTTGGTACATAACCACCACCCAATGCCTAGGCCCATCGTGGACAACTGCTCTCCACTTTCCCAAGGGCTACTTACTGTGCTGAGGACAAAACAGAAGAAGAAAAGTCTGGGCCAGGATTCCATGCCCTCAGCTCTAGAAAGAGAACTCAGGTTTGAGGTCTCCCTGGTGTAGGCATTAAAAAAAACTACTGTTGGTCCATATTTGGGATCACTTAATTAAATGACCTATTTTATTTGATGCTAGGGAGATTCAGGAGGCCCTCTAACCTGCGTGAAAAATGGCTCTTATTACGTCTATGGAATTGTGAGCTGGGGAGAACACTGTGGGCTAAGACAAAAACCTGGAGTCTATACCCATGTGATAAGATTTCTCAACTGGATTCGTACAAAAATTCAACGCGAGTCTAGCTTTGATATCTAGGAAAGCCCTTCGAAAAATAAATAATGGTAAGCCTAAGACATACTGATATATCTTCCTATTAATCTCAGATAATGAAGTTTTTTCCTCAGTTATCTTTTTGGCATTAAGGTTGAAATCTTATACACACCATCTAACTCACTCTCTTCTTTGTAGAAATGTGTGGGATGATTATGCTTCCACCAGCCATGCCCCAACCTCCTCCTAGCATAAGGGAACAACTTCCAGAAGAACTGTGGGGATATGGGAGTTCTGGACTTTGGGGTCTAGGAGTATACAAGTCATGGGGGATTGTTTGTTACTACCGCTATTAGTTTTAGGGTTGCCTTTGAATATTAATTGGCTTGTGTGTTCATAAGCTTTATGCTTAATTTTCTTTGACGTATTTGAATGAATCGTTGAACTCTTCGCTGTAGTGATGTTAAAAATTGAATTGCATATTATGGTTACTGTACTACTGTATTGAATGTTCATTTTGGTAAGCCTCTTTGAGCCACAAATCTGTGGGAAATGTGGTATTTGAATAAATTGACTGCAAGACTTTATTTTCTGAAAAGGATTTTAAGCACCGAGAATTGCAAGTTCCACTGGATAATTCAAAACATGCCATGTTTTATTCAAAATGCAAACCCTGACACCCTCTATTAGGATTTAGCCTATTGGCTTCGGTTTCACCAGTTTATTATACAATGACACGTGTAACCACGTAGCCTACACTTGGAACGATATGCCTTTTTTTAAAAAAAAAAATATTTGTTATGTTTTTATGCTCCAATGTGTTCAGGATAGCAGACCTAATCCCCATTTTATCTTGAAAAATGAGTCAGATTCGTAGGCTGAAATATGTTGGCTAGCCCAATATACCTCAGGGAAGCTCGGTTTCATAAACCAAGAAAATCCTATCATTAAAATACCAAAACAATTTTTTTTATGGAAAGTGATTCCTCTTATTTATTTTCAATACAAATAATTTTACTTTCAACAAATCATGTTCATTAATTTTTAGTACAAAGTTGAGCCTGCCAGTCATCTACTACCAATTTCATTTGCTGTCAGGCATAAATACTACATTTCATAATACATACACTTAAAAATTACTTACATGCAAAAAAGTAGAAGAACAATATTAAATTATTTGCGTAGGGTTTCACTGTTGCTTTTTCTTTTAGCAAATTCAACCGCTTTGGTGCAGCCTATGCTTCTGGGGGGTGGGGTGGCTCTACTTGCACAGCAAGCTGAAAAAAGGATGCATTTTCTTAAGACTGATGTCTGTGTTTCAGTTCATTACTTGACATCATTTTTCTCCGCTTGACTTGCAGGATCTCTGCTGCATCAGGATTCACTCTCACTTGTTGGGATCCTTCTCCAGCTGCCTGTTCCTGCCAACCAAAATAGATACGGAATGTGAGCTACTTATGAAGACAAATTTGCAGAATTCCCATTTATTAAAAAGAAACAGTACTTTTTCGGGCAAAACATTAACGCTATGCTAATGCCATCTTTCTGGGGTTGGACGGGTTTGTTAGCTTCAGCATGGTGTTACTTTTAGGGAAGATGCAACTTCTGGGTTACTCCAGCTTCCTCATCCAAAGGCCTCTGTGAGCTTCTTGTAGATGCTTCAGATCAGGGGTTGCCATCGCAGCACTTGTGGGTGCACATACTTCCACAAAGGGCTTCTCAGTTACCTGCAAGCTGCCCTTCCCCACTGATATTAGGCTTGGAAGAAGCATTGTATTGAAGCCAAAAGGTTGTGGTGTGATGTATCCCATAGCCACTTACCTAGCAGTAAGTCCCATTAAACCTCTTAGGAGGCTTGTACAGGATTGCACAGGAACTGACTTTGCAACAAGCACTAGTCCTACAAGCCTTATTCACGTCAGAATGAAGATTTGTGTGATGTAAAAACATAATGAATTCTTCAACTACTGCGTGAGTCTTGCTTTGCAACTAAAATGTTGTATGCCATCTCGTCCCTCCAGCCATGATTCAACAGGCTGACTTTTTTAAAAAGCTTGCAGGACTCTCTACATGTCCTTTATCCATTAATTTGTTGCCTTATTTTTAGAGTTAAAAAAAATAAATAAAAATAAAATAAAATTGGTGACATCAGGGTAAACGAGCCATTCAGTCTATTTCTGCTGCAACCTTACAGCAGAATCTTTTTGCAGAACTCAACCCTAGAAAGGGATGTGTGCTTTTGGAATGAACAGTCATTGGGATGGGCAAAGAGTGTCGTCTAGAAAAGCTCCACTGCTCTAAAAACATTGTGTGTGTCTGCACCCTAAGAGCAGTTGATTCATTTCCCTACCCAATATTGTCTGTGCCTGGTAGGTGTACAGTCAAATCTCGAGTGTCAAATGTAATCCATTCCAGAAGCCCGTTCGGCTTCCGAAACATTTGACAACCGAGGCTCAGCTTCTGATTGGTTGCAAGAGCTTCCTGCCCTCAAGCGGAAGCCGCGTCAGACGTTCGGCTTTCTGAAAAACATTTGAAAACCGAAGCATTAACTTCCTGGTTTTCAGCATTCAGGAACCAAAACGTTCCAAAATGTTCAGGAACCGAGGTTTGACTGTAAACTTTATTCACATAAATTTTTCTACTATTTTTTCTAATAGTAGAAAAAAATACTTTGTAAGGATATGGGCATTAATTAAATCTCACTGCTGATACCTGAAACTGCCTTGTTGAGCAGTTGCCACTAAACTGCTTTTCTATATGACACAGAGTGGGAAACAAGCACTCTGCCTTATGTCTGGGATTCTGCATCCTAGGTGCTTAGAAGGAAAGGGGCTATTCGCTCACGTACAGTTTTCAGATTGTTCTGATCCAAAGTTCCTTGAGGTTCCTGTTCCTGAGCATATGCCAGCTCAGCAGCCCTCCTGGCCATTTCCACTTTGTAGGAACCTGGAGGTGTCCAGCCGACGCCTCTGATCCAGTTCAAATCAGATTTGTACTTGACCTGCAAAACAAATACACAAACCTCACGGAATTAATAAACCGCACACGCTTCAAATCAGATGGGAAGTAAATTGCATAGAACAGAATCTTAGCTATCAGTTTCCTTCACTGTCAGGACTTGATTCATTTATTTCAAACACTAAGAATTCTATAATGATGAGGAGAGGTTTACAAAGTAAGAAGTGAATGGCAGCATGTACAAAAGGCTGTGCATTTCCAGATTGTCAACATTTTTTTCCTTATTATTAACTGAACATCTTTCTTTCTCATCACTGAGCGAATGTTAAAAACATGGGGGCAGTCACTTCTGAAACCTCAGAAATCATATGAGGGCTACTAGAAATCCAAGGAAGAATGGGACAAGTAAACCTATTGTATCTTTCCGGTTTTCTCCAGAACTTCAAATTACTTACTATGGTCCCACCACTTCACAACTCCCTTTGCAGGCAGTGAAAGGAGGGGATGTTCAAATTTTTCAAGGTGGTGGGAAATTGCAAGGTAGGAGAGCAGCTATTCACCCTTAACTAGTCTTCCCCTTTTCTTTCTCCCCCCGCCTCCACTTTTTTCTTGTCACAAGCTGTGGTTAGTAGCAAATATAACTTTTTTCAGTAGCTCATGAACCACCATTTACTTTCCTCAAAACTGCATGGAAGCAGCATTGTTCCAGGGCAATGGGATGCAGGGAGACAGCTGCCTCATCCCTTTGGTCTTTCATTAGCATTTTTCTAATGTGGTTTAACCCAGGTGGCGCTGTGGGTTAAACCACAGTGTCTAGGGCTTGCTGATCAGAAGGTCGGCAGTTCGAATCCCTGCAACGGGGTGAGCTCCTGTTGTTTGGTTCCAGCTCCTGCCCACCTAGCAGTTCAAAAGCACATCAAAGTGCAAGTAGATAAATAGGGACCGCTCCGGCGGGAAGGTAAACGGTGTTTCCGTGCGCTGCTCTGGTTCGCCAGAAGCAGCTTTGTCATGCTGGCCACATGACCTGGAAGCTGTCTGCAGACAAACACCGGCTCCCTTGGCCTATAGAGCGAGATGAGTGCCGCAACCCCAGAGTCGGACACGACTGGACCTAATGGTCCCTTTACATTTACTTTTTGAAAACTATATTATACAAAATGGAGACCTTTAGAAATAAACAGTCCAACCCCTTTACCTTACCAGCCAAATTCTTTAAAATGCATTCTTTTTTAAAAGGGGGGCACTTTATGGATGTTTCAAGGGCAGAGTTTTGGTACAGAGTATAGAGCCCTGGAACAAGACTCTAGCCAGGCACCCCCAAACTCAGCCCTCCAGTTCTTTTGGGACTACAATTCCCATCATCCCCGACCACTGGTCCTGTTAGCTATGGATGATGGGAGTTGTAGCCCCAAAACATCTGGAGGGCCGAGTTTGGGGATATCTGCTCTAGCCTATAGATCAATGCACTTACATCACTCTGGAGGTTGTGTGCTTGCTTAGCATGCTTTAGGTTCAGCTGTTCCGGGTCACAGGTATACTGATGCAGGTGCTGCCTGTAATTGACGTCACTTATCAGCTGTTGACTTTTCTTTGCATGGATAAATCTTGGCTGGTCAATGTGGCTCTTGAACTGCGCTCTGTTTCTGACAAAATCCCTCTTGTATTGGTTGTCACTCTGGAGGTAGCCCATCTTGAGAAAGTGCCTCATTTTTGGATCATCATTCACATTGCGAAATCCAATCTGCTGCCCCCTATCTCTCAGGAAGGCCTCTCTGTATCTGAACTGCAGAGTAGTGAGACAGAGCAAAGACAAAAAGAATTTTTATTCCCTTATTGTAGTGTTTTTGTATAAAGAGCTGTGACTTCCATGTGGACATACATATAACTTTGCTAAATCAGAGTACAAGTATCTACATCCAGAGGGCAGAGCTGCCTTGTTGGAGCAATTTTTAATTGGAAATAAATGGTCATTGGATTTACAGAATATACAGTTGCACCTCTACTTACGAATAACTCTACTTGCGAATGTTTCTACTTACGAATGGAGCTCCGTCCGCCATCTTGGATGCTGTTTAGATAGGATTTTTTCTACTTACGAATTTTTAGATAGGGTTGCTTCTACTTACGATTTTTTTCTCCCAATGCATTTCTATGGGATTCGACTTACAATTTTTTTCAACTTACAAATGTGCATTCGGAACGCATTAAATTCATAAGTAGAGGTACCACTGTACACAGTTTTATTATCAATAGCATACTTAATGATGAATACATTAACAAGCATGTGGATGAAATGGACACCAATGGTGTAAGACAGCTTGCACAGCTCAAAAAAAATGTGACCCATGACTAATGCTCCATTAAATCAATGAGACTTATTAATTCAACAAAATGTATGTGCACCTAAATTCATCTGGATTGCATTCTGGCTTTCTAGCAGTTCCAGATTGGCCTGAAAGAGTTTGAGTGCATGTTCCCCAAGTCTTTGGATACCAGTGTCTCCATTTAAACTGCCAAGGAAAAGTCATGGATTGCATAGGGGCCTGCCATTCCAATAAACTTGTCATGTGATCCTAAGACAGAGTCTTGAATACATACATCACTGGCAATGTCTCTGGAAGCTTTAGCCGTCTGGAAAGGGATGGCATCCAGTCTGAAATCATAGCCAGCTGCCCGTGTCTCCTCCCAAGATGTTTTATAAAGTTTCTGCAGGAAGGAGTTAAGAAAGATGATGCCTTAGTTTACAAGTCTTTTGTTCTTATAGTAATAAATATTTGATTCTAATGGGATCATTTGTGTCTGGGACAGCCATAAAGGCCTTTAAGATTTTCCGACTGCCCTGCAGCCCTTCAACATTCCCACCTACAGAATACTGTACATTGGTTGGAGTCTCATTGGTGGGGAGTCAAAAATACCGAAATTGAGATTTTGTTTTGCATTTCATGCATACATTGATTCCAGCTTATTTGGTTTCTGTTAGACACTTTGATGCATCAGCCACATCAATATTGCATTGACACACTGCCCCTATTCTGTCTTTCGAAACATCTCCTAGTAGCATCTTGGGTTTTGCAGTGTAGGAATGTCAGTGCTACAAGTCTCCACTTTTTGTTACTTCAAGCGTTTCGAATGCTTTCTGTGCTAGCTCCATACCCCTGATGGTTTCATCAACTAATCTAAAATAATGAGCTGCTGGATAAAATATTGGATATGATTGATATGAATAAGATGCAAATTTTGAAGATAAGAAGTCTCATTTCAGTCCCAAGGGTTTATATCACAGTGTCTGAAGTTATTGTGATACTGCGTCATTGTCCTGCCCAAGAGATGTTTCTCAAGTTTAGCCATTCAGCTTAGGAGAAATAAAATAAATAAATAAAATATTTTTGTACATAGGTGCAAGGATGCTAATGAGCAGATACACAGCCTACTTTGGTGAGGGTCTACTTTGGTGAGGGCACATTCTCTAAAACAGCGGTTCCCTAACTCTAGCCTATGGACCACTGGTGGTCTGTGGGCTTCATTTAGGTGGCCCGTGGCATGTCTGCATTAAATATACATATTGATTTTCAATTGTATTTTTATTCTACTTTTATTTTATTTTATCTGCTTACTTTACTTCTTATGTGGTATTTTATTGTATTGCGGTTTGAATTCTATGGAATGCAAGTTATAATACAATCAAATACAATGTAAGAAAAAAAGCAAAAGCAAAAACAAACCCAATTTAAAATCATACAGCGTCTAGCACAGCATGTACAAATTGCTACAACAGGCAGAAGAAGAAAAAAAAATCATTACGTGGTCTGCCAGCAATTTTTTAAGTGGTCTGTGGTAATGATCCCAGGCCTCCAACTCATTATTACTTACTGACCAAATAATGTTTATTTACTATGTGACTGCGATAAAAATGTACCTATGAAGGCATGGAGATTGGAAATGCAAGAACTGGGACAATCCACACTTCCCAGTGGGCTTGCAACTTCTAATAAACATACTTAGAGCCCCCGATCAAATTCTTGAATTATTTCCTCCCAGATCCAGGGTCCCATAATCATGACAGTAGAATCCAAAATTATCCCAAATGAGATAATATGGGAGGCATTCCATCCAAAAATGACCGCAGGTGGCACATTTAAAGGGCAAATCTAGATAGATTCTTAAATTTATTTAGAATAATCAGGGTATGAAAATTTGGAATCACAAGCCCTTTGGGGTGGAAGGGAATCAGGTGGGCAAAGTCACACGGCTGCCTGGAAGACCAGTGGTTCCTCCTCAGCTGTGTCATAAGTCCAAATCTGGAGTGTCTCTTGCCATAAGAGCTTCTATCTTGCAACCACCAGCAAGTCCTAGCCATTTCCTGCCTCTTCCTCTCTTCTCTCTTTTTAATCTGCCAAAGCTTTTGCCTTGCTGCTGCGGATCATTCTGTAACACAGGTCCTTTGATCTGAAACCCCATGCATCATTTTACTTTATCACAGTTTGCACAGCTTTTGCACTCATCCTCACACATTACATTCATTTGATTTACAGCTATCTTTGCAGTTTTACAAATACCAATGTGGTTTTTGTGTGTGTTGTAAGGTCAGTCTCTCTCAACAGCTTTCTGTGTGTGGTGTCTGATCCAATTGTATATCTACCAAAAACAGTTTCATTTTTAATGAGAGGCCCCCAACTCTTCCATCTCCCCATGCTCTCCCTGGCTGTTTCAGTTCAGATACATGCTGATCCATTTGAATGTTTTGAGAAGAAATGGTACATATCGGACTTACAACTGTGACATTCATCTGTGCATGGCAATACAGTTCTAACTGCATGAGCAATACATCTCACTCATTCTTTTCTTCTAACAGGAGAGTAAAGGTTTGTCAATGCACAATGCTCTTTCTATTTTGATTTCCAGTAGCTGACTAAATGCACCTTTTAATGTAATTTAATGTAACATAATTCCTCTAAAAGTACTGTAATTTGTGCAAGAAATAAAATTGCGAATTAATACACATGAAACGACTATATTCCTTTTTGAAACAATGCAACCTAGACTAAATAAAAATAAAAAATTATCTACAAAATGGAATTACTGGGACAAGTGACGGCCAGACGTATTCCTGGTACGTATGAAGTCAAAATACAACTACAGTGGTGCCTTGCTAGACAAATTTAATTCGTTCCACAGGTCTTTTCTTATAACGGAAAATTCGTCTAGCGAATCCCATAGGAATGCATTGAATTTTTTTTTGCCCATAGGAACGCATTAATTGAATTTCAATGCATTCCTATGGGAAACCGCGATTCGCTAGACGAATTTTTCGTAAAACGCATTCATCTAGCGAGGCAACCTCCACTAGAAAAAAACCTTTCGTTAAGCGGAAATTTCGTTAAGCAGGGCATTCGTTAAGCGAGGCACCACTGTAATTGTAGCTGTGTTCATTCACAAAACCCATCACCTGAAATGAAAAGATCTGTCACTTACATCACTGAGATGGAGCGCATTGAGACGTGCCCTTATGAAGTCAGGATGGTCAGGAGGCAGAGTATATGCGTGCATGGATTCCAAGTGCGCGGCTCGGTACAGCCTCTGACAAACCAAATGACATTAATTACTTTCACAATTTCTACAACGATAACAAAAATCTCTTTTCAGCAAGAGCTACAGTACACAATGCATATAGTATTAAATTATACCTATGCTTACTAAAGGTGCCTTAAGACAAGCTATTGCTTGACTTTCAATATCACGCTCTTCCAATCATTTCACCTGTTAAGCAGTTCAGTTTGCCACACAGAACAATCCCCCGCTTTCTTCCCCTGTGCACCATTCTGGGGGTTCTGTCCACCCCCACTCCACCACCCCCCGAGCCAATTTCAGGGGACATATGGGAGGAAAGCTTTGTTGCAGGACTCATTAGGTAAATCCTGCCATAAATATTTGCACTGGTTTTTAATTGTACTTTTAATGCTGCTTTTATTTCTTATGCTGTATTCCATTGTATTGCAATTTGAATGTAATCAGATAAAATACAATGAAAGGGGGGAAAGAAGCAATAGAATACAATTGAGAATTGTTCAGCATCTAGCACAGTACACCTAAATCACAATAACGGGCAGAAAAATAATTAAGTGGTCTGCCAATACCATCAATGATTTTCAAGTGGTCCATGGAAAAATAAGGTTTGGGAACCACTGCTCTACACCATAAAAAATGTTTAACTTACGTCATTGCACTGAAGGTAGCTATTTTTAGCATGGAGGAAGTCCAGAGAATCGGTCACTGTGGTGAACTTGAGACTATCTGGTTTCTGACGATACTTTGTCTATAAATGGGAATATAAAACATGCAATAAAGATTGGAGTTAAAAACAGAATATTTCATATGTGTGACAGCAGATGTAGAAATAATACATAAATGTGTGTTTTATTACGTATTGTATAGGATCATATATATATATATATATATATATATATATATATATATATGTATATATACCATTTAAGAAACATTGAGAATGTTTGCTCTCTCTATGTCTCTGCTGAAATAGCCTGCCCAAAATAAATGCATATATAATTTGACTATATCCAGAGATCCCCAATGGATTTGGTTTTGTCAGAAGGGTATACAAACGGGAAAATGTCATTTTCAACACTTGTCTTTACTGTGCAATTGTCCAAAATGATTCCAATACTGTTCAATTGTCCAAAATGATTCCAATATGGCAGTGATGCACAGAGAAAAACACATAGTTTTGACTGGGCAAAGAGAAATCTGTACCCAAAATGTCATCCTGTTAGATCTCCAATCCACATTTAGGACATTTTCTCTGTTAATAAGCTATGCTGATCACGATAGAACCACTCTCCACCGACTTCGCTGTCAGTTTCAAGTATGCAATTTTCAAAACTATGTTATCAGCTGCTTAGCATTCCATTGCCGAGTTTGCCGTCTTTATTTATTGCTATGTGTTTTTGTTGTCGAAGAGTCTCCTGTTCAGGGTAGAATATATGCAGCAGGGTGTCACAGGTGGACTCCTATCTTGTGTACTGCTCTTTGGTAACGTACAACTGTTGTATAAACAGGCTCCCACATCAAAAGGAAATGCTAAGCTACATCCATAAGTGTCATGTAACAAGGAGCCTTGATGGTAAACAATTCCTACAGACGTACCATCCCATGAAAGATTTATCAGTACCTCACTGATGAGTTCTCCAGCCTTCTTTACATTCTCTATCTGAGGGGATCTCAGAGCCTCCCAGCTAACCCCCTTCATGAAGTTCAGGTCTGATTTGTAGCGAAACTGCCAAACAAACAAACAAAAAACAAGCTTAGACTTCATCAGATTTTTTTGTTTTTTGTTGTTGGCCTAGCGATGACTCGAGTTGCATTAAAAAAAAAAAATCTTGCCTTTTCCATGCATACATCATCTCATTGAGCCAAGCTTCTTTGCATTCATCCATTCCTTTTGGAATTAAATAATGCATCATATACAAGATACAAAAGGAGCTCCCACAACTGAATCAACATAACCGTAAGCAAGAAGGGATGCCACCTGTTGGCACTGAAACCTCTACAAAGCTATTTTAAGAGGAAGGAGCAATTCAGGGGTGCAAATTGTTTTGCGCAAAATCAACACAAGTATTCGTTACTCAGTTACTCAGCTGGTTGTGGTTGCTTCTTATTAAAAGTGGAGATTTTACAGCGAGCTAAAAGAAATTGGGGTGACAACTTAAGCTAGGTGTTGTACAATGTGATTCAATAAGATTGCCAGGAAGCCCTTTCTCAAGAATTCCACTGATGGGGCTCCTTAAGTGTATCCCCCCTATACCTGTGGCCTGAAGCCAAAACTTGGATAGTTAAACTATCGGCAGCATATCCTTTATAAATATTCTGCCTAGTAGTTAATATCCAAGTGTAAAAGTCCATGTCTCTATCAAAGCACAGCAGAAAGAAGTTTGAAGCACCTCTTAATGCAATCGCCAAACCTCATGTTAATGGGTGGCTTTATAGTTTCGGATCTCCCAGTTTCTGCAGCAGATTGCCTTTGTCTCACCTCAGGAAAAGAACAAAGGCAATTGGCACATTTGTTACACTTAGAGGAAAATCCAACAGGGATTCTTCCGTTTTCTCGAAGGCTTTCATTGACGAGATAAAGCATACAGAGCTCTTTCAAGTTGCCTTTTGTTGCAATATAGAGTTGAGTCTTACAGTAAAGTAAGGCAAACAGGTTGCAGACACGCTTGGGCTTTGATCGAGGCCTAGGTTCCTATCAATGGCATTTCCACTGTTCATCTAGACAAGCTTCTGTGATTGGTTTTGAATGGAACAATAGCCGCCCCGTAACATTCTGAGCTCAATTAGCCACAGAATCCCTAAAGCCATGTAGGCATATGTGGGATTTGACAGGCACATTTTTGAAGCAAATAGTTGACTTTCTTTCTCACTCATCAATCCACTGCATCGGTTCACTGTGCACCCCCTCCCCTTTTGGCTAATCAGTCACAAAATCAAACAGGCCATCACCTAGTGAGTACAGTGGAACCTCGGTTTATGAACACCTCGGTTTATGAATTTTCGGTTTATGAACGCCGCGGACCCATCTGGAACGGATTAATTCACTTTCCATTACTTTTAATGGGAAAATTCGCTTCAGTTTATGAACGCTTCAGTTTATGAACAGACTTCCGGAACCAATTACACCCATGTTTCAGTTTATGAACGCTTCAGTTTAAGTACTTCACGGACCCGTCTGGAACGGATTAATCCACTTTCCATTACTTTCAATGGAAAAGTTCGCTTCAGTTTATGAACGGTTACTCCGCGGACCGTCTGGAACGGATTAATCCACTTTCCATTACTTTCAATGGGAAAGTTCGCTTCAGTTTATGAACGCTTCAGTTTATGAACAGACTTCCGGAACCAATTGTGTTCATAAACCGAGGTACCACTGTACTATTTATATTAAGGTCTAAGCAGTATCTTTCTTTACCTCGCTCTGCAACAGGTGGGCTCTCTTGGCCCACTTCATCTTCAAGTCCTCGGGGAGCACTGTATATTCGTGCAGCCTCTTCCTGTAATCCTGGTCACTCGCTAGGTTCTGGGCCTTCCTGGCATGGACCAGGTTCACCATGTCCAAAGGCAGGTGGTACTGAGAACTGGTATCTCGGGATCCTTTCCTGTACTCTTGCTCACTCTGTAGCTTTGCAGCATACAAACAGTGCAACAGGTTGGTATCATCCAAAACGCTCTTGGCACCTATGTGCTTCCCTCTCTCCTTAACAAAGGTATGCTTATATTCAAGCTGCAAAAGGAAAGGAAATGTTGTTTAGCTCGCATTCATGCCTTTTAGATCCTTTAAAAGTAGGTATTATGCCTAGGTAACTGTGAGATAGAGAAAGAGAGACATGGAAAAGAGAATTAGCAATGTAAAATTCAACGCAAGAGACACATGCAATTCACATTACAGGTCTATCTTTCCTTCCTTTGCATCTTTCATTCACAGCTCTCAACAACCATATTCCATATTCCTATGTTTTAGTGAAAGTGGTATCTCTGCAGCCAAAATACTAATTCTTTTAACGGATGGATTGGGCAATAGGGGACATACCATGTTCAGATAAACATGGAACAGCCAGGACTGGATGTAACTTTCCTTACACTGAGACAACAGTTTGAGAGTCAACAGAGAGAGTCTGACATTCTTACGGAGTTCTCTCAACAAACAACTTTCCCATTGGACTTTGGCAGCAGCAACGGTCTCAAAGCTGGCGCACACAACTTCTGGTGTTGCTCGGCACAGCCAGGACTGAACCTCGGGGCTGAAGTCCTAGGGCTGTACCACATGACCACCTAGAGTATTGTGGATGACAGAGACAGTTCAGCATCAGCACCTAGGCTGGCCATAGGCATACAGGGCCCACCAGAGCACCTCCTATTTGCATTTTTTTTATATAACATTTTATACTCAGGTGACATCCAGTTAGGCATGGACATGATTAAAGAGTCTCATTTTAATATTTTTACTTTAAACGATATTACATATCTTTTCTTATGGCAAAATGGTGCTCGTTCCCAAATACAAGCAAGTAGCATCAGGAGGAAAGAAGCTAATACCATTTTATGTCCGCAGTCATGGCGGTGATATGATTTAAGACAGTTGTATTTTTTTAATGCAGAAATGCTCAGAATGTATCTTTATGTTTTGTTTGGTATTTTACTGTAATGTATCAGGAGTTGTGAGGCATGGGCTGCAATGTGTGGAGGGGGAGAAGAGAAATGTTAATGGTGTGCTTCACAACTCAGGTAATGCACATGGTCATCTAAAATCCCCAACCCCCACGCAAGACCCTTAAGCCCAGAGTCTAAAATCATCTAGATGTACCACTGTTGGGTGCAGCCTAAATGCTTGATTTTCTAAGGGATTTTTCAGAAAAGTTGACAATTACCTTTGGCTGCTAATGCTTAGTATCTCTAAATTCATTGGTATAAAATGAATGCAGAACGACATCCAAACCGATACACCAATACTCCGAGCCCTTTCATGCATGCTTAACTTTATTTTTCTTTCGTTGCCCCTAATTGCTTTGGTGGACTATTCAAGGAAATAAAGGAATGGATTAAAAATTTGCCTAGACAGGTAGTATTTTGGATACTTTGGATAAATTGGAACTGAGTATCCAGAGATACATTTTCCTTCTCCAATTCCCATCGCAAGATCTTCAGCATGCCTGGGCTTCTGATTAACAGTGACTCTTTTTTTTTTTAATTCACACAAAGAATCTCATTCATAACTAATATATTCTGTCTCACACCCTTGTCTCACATGATTATGGTGCTGCTTTAATTCGGTATAATCTGCTTTAGACGATGTAGTACATGAAGTTAACAAAAATCAGGCAAGATGGATGGCTGCATAATTCAACTCACATCACTGGCAATTTCTCTTGAGGCCTTGGCAGTCTGGAAAGGGATTGCTTCCATTGTCAGCTTGTAGCCTTGAGCGCGGAGATTATGCCAAGATTCCCTGTATTTTGCCTAAAGTGGAAATGGCAACTTTAAATTTTAAAATGCAAGTAAATTGACAGAAGGAACCTTCTCTTGGTTGTTGTATAGAGTGAGCAAGCACGTCTAGATTTTCTTTTTCTTTTCTTCTTTACTCTATTGTAGGAAGCCCCAATCAAAGCAAATACAGTCACAACAATGCAGTTAAAAAATGACAACCGTTTGGGCATGGTATTGTCCTTGCAGCATGTGTGCAGAATGGTAAGTGCCAGTGATGACAACTCAAGCAAAGGCTTGACACAGGGCAAGTGAGGAAGCCATGGCCAGCTTCTTAATGCAAGGACCCCTGCACATCATGCCAGTTCCTCACAACAGTAAAGGGGGGGACCTGAGTCAGGGAAAGGGGCCAGGAAGGAATCTTATTGTCTTCAATTATTGAACTGCGTTCTGTGCTGGCAGGAGGATTCTGCCTCCATAGCTTGGGTTGGACATCACAGAGTCCTTAGCAACCATATAGCCAATATGACAACATGGAGCTGCACTGGATCTTGAAGATAGTGGAGGTGTACTACTAACCCCCTCTATCACCCAGAAGCTATTAGGTAGGTAAACAAAGCCTGCCTTCTTTTCTCCTTACTTGTCCTTTGGCTACTGCAGCTTCCATCCTCTCACGTCAAGTTTATTGATATACTCTGAAATTGCTGCACTCATTATTATTATTTATTGAATTCATATACCACCCTATACCCGGAGGTCTCAGGGCGGTTCAAAGAATAACTGATACCATAATTATAATATCATTACAATATCATAATTTATATCATTACAAAAGCTATCATCAATGCAGTCTTTAATTTCTAGCCACACGTTACACCAGAAGATATTTATTGATTTATTACATTTATATACCACCTTTATGTTCCAAAAATCTCAAGGTGGTGTACATGGTTCTCCACCTCCCTATTTCATCCTCACAACAAACCTGTGTAAGAGATGGCGACCAGCCCAAGGTGAGCTTCATCTCTGAGTGGGGATTTGAACCCTAGTCTCCCAGGTCATAGTCCCAACACTCTAAAAGTCACCATTTGTTTACCTGATCAAGCACTTACCTCACTGAGATTGATAGCATTTGTTCTTGCCCTTTCAAATTCAGGCAGGCCCAACGTCACGGTGCAGTGATGCAAAGTGTCCTCCCCTGCTGCCTTGTAGAGGCGCTAGGATAGATTTAAATGAAAATGAATGAATACATTTATACTAGCATGCTGGATTTCTTTCTTTTTCTGAGAAATTGTCTGACAGTGCAGCTGTGTGCGCATCTACTCAGAAGGAAGTCCCATTAAGTTCAATGGGACTTACTCTCAGGTGTCTATGTACAGAACTGCAGCCTTGCAGAGTTGAATGCTTCACCGTAAATTGTTTTGCCTTAAAAAAGTCTAGCCACAGAGGGTGCATATTAGTCAGCTGTATGTTTTTGGAGCCCAGCTCCCATCCTCCCAGCCAGCATGGCCAGCTGGACAGTTGATGAGAGTCCAAGAGCAGCTGGGGGGAACTAAGTTGTCTACCCCAGGATAAATGATTGCATACACCCATCTCTATAAAATAAAATTAAAATTAAAAAATTCCTTCCAGTAGCACCTTAGAGACCAACTAAGTTTGTCATTGGTATGAGCTTTCGTGTGCATGCACACTTCTTTAGATATCTGAAGAAGTGTGCATGCACACAAAAGCTCATACCAATGACAAACATAGTTGGTCTCTAAGGTGCTACTGGAAGGAATTTTTCTATTTGATTTTTATTTTATTTTCGACAGCAGACCAACACGGCTACCTACCTGTAACTAGACCCATCTCTATAAACATTCACAGGTTTAAAAAGGCTTTTTTAAAGTGTTTTTTTAAGAAGCACAGGGTTCAATAGTGCATGGCAAATATCTAAAAAGCTATATAGCCCAGCTAAGGTCTGCACTGCGATCAAAGAGGCGCCCCTGCTTTTTTCTCATGCAGGGTGGGCAGCTTACCAGCAATTCCCGCACACAATCCAATATGGCTTCTGATGCTGAAAGAAAGTACTTGCTTTGGAAATAATCTGGGGCACTGTTGTAGTCCATCAAAATGCTTTAATTAACTAGTCTAACAGATGCCACAAAATGAGTTGCTGAGGGCTACAAACCGACGAAAGCAAGGCTGACTTATGTCAAACACTGGTATGAGCCAGCATCAAAATCAGACTCTGAACTGGCAATAATACATAGAGCTCTGATGGCAGAGGATGTTAACGGGTAACATCCCGTTAACTCTTAGAGCCTTATTTGATGACACCTCTAGGAACATTCAATATTGCTGTGAAAAAAGCCATGAACATTTTTAAAGGAAGCTCACAATTTGGGGGCATGTCAGCTCCCAAATGTTATTCCCCCCCCTCTCTTTTTTAATGGCATAATGAATTTGCTAGGCCATCTGTATGTTTTTTGAAAAATCAGAAACAAGATTCTTGGCCCCAGGTGCATTAAGTGGGTTCCTGAACGAATTATTCAGCACCTCACACATTAACCATCACGAAGACTGTCCTCCTTGTATGCTCCTTCTTTGCATTTCTTTGCATTATGGCTGCTTTCAAGTACAAAAGGAAAGCCAGTTGCATGAATTCATATCAAATGGCTGCTCTGATTTTTATTTCATTTTTGCCGTTGTTTTCTTTTAAAGGAGCAAATCTGATTGACAAAATGATACTAAATGTTTGTCCAGGAATAATAAAAAATGATCTAACTATGCTAAAGGATAAACCGATGATGCCTTCTTCTCCCCTTTTGATGTATTATATTTCTCAGAGCCTGCTTCCCTACTCCCTCCTCAGCTCATTGCATTTTAAACAGCATATTTTCTGATCCACGTTAGCAGAGCCTACCTCATTAGCAATCATATTGCTGAATTTTGCATGAAGGAGGCCAGGAGAGTCTGTCACCGATGTGTACTTGAAGGAATTCGGCTGCTGACGGTATTTACTCTGAATTCACACACAAAGGAAGAGGAATGCAGAAGCTAAGTTACATTTTGAGATAAGGACATTTTTATTTTTAATGCTCCTGGTGATTTAGACTTTACAATGGGGTCAGCAAAAAAGATTGGTTCGGTGACCTCTATGCCAATTTAATCCCATGCTCCCAACTCACTGCTGGATCCATGTCTATTTATTAAGTTCGGCAGAGACCCCATAAATGAAAGGGCCAGTTGGCAGTACCACTGCTGAAGTGTGCTCACGACCTGTCTCTGGAAGGTGGTTATGGCAGAGATATATAGAAAGAACCAGGCATTTTAAGCTTCTGGGATATATATATATATATATATATATATATATATATAAATGTGCTAAAATGGTAGGGGCTACTTTAACTATATTGTATTATGCATTGCTCTGGAATCTGTAAGGGTGTAGGATTTTTTATAAAATAAATAAATAAATTGAACGAGTAATTAATTAAGTAAAAATAAAGATGAACTGCTCACATGCAAGCTACCAGGGCCAGGGCAGAGTCTCAATGTGAGAAGAATGTTTTATGTTGTGAGTTACATTTCATCCTGAGTTGCCAGGAATGTTGGTTCATAGTCCACCAAAGGAATAGAGAACAGCAAAACAGAAATAGAAATACACTATTTCCCACTGTATACTAACTATGTCTGGTAAGCCCATGGCTGATAGGGTGCGATGGGCTTATGAAGGGCATTTTGCTGGGAGTGCCTTCAGGCCAGATGGGCTGTTCAGCAGTACTTTTTGTGTTTCGTTTAAGATTTTTAAAACTGGGTACTTTTATTCCGAAAAGGAGAAATTCTGGCTTTCATTACAATTATCAGCATTTTGAGAATGCAATGAGGAATGTGGTTTCAGTGAAATTAGGACTATGTCACAGAGATATGACTTGTGAGCCCAGACAGAAAATGATGGCAGGTCATCATTTTCTAGCAAAGAGGGAAACCTAAGGAAATTCCTGACCAGAAGTATAATATTTCTCAGCTAAAACCAATGGGAATTTCGCTCTTCAACAAGGTTCATGCGAAGCTTGAACTTTTTTTGTGTGTGTGTGTGTGTGTGTGTGCATGTGGTGTCCTCTGCAAAAGAAAGAAGTCCCAGAAACAAAAGAGACATATGTGATCATTGGAGACAAACTGAGGGCCAAACTAGATGTGATGAGAGTTAATAAAGAAAAAGAAAAAAGAACAGAGATGGGGAGAAGGAGAAATTCTCTCTCCAGGCCACTTATATGGAGCCACCTGGGTTTTGAGAAATGTGATTCTGTGTCTAATAACAGAACACAGCCTCTCTTTCATCTGGAAAGGAACATTTCCTTCCATAAAGGTTCACCCTAATGTACCAACCACTTGGGTCCTGATTACAGAATAGAAAGTTTGTGAAAGTAGTTAGCAAGGTCTGAAAAACCTTGAACTCCACTGAGTTCACCCAGGACATGAATTGAGTGATCAAATAAAGAGGGAGGGTGAGGAAGGGAGCCCACCCTTAATCCAGGGAGTTACTTTGCCAGCCCAGTTTTACACAGACATCTGGCAAACTCTTGTTTGTAGTGAAAAAATCAAAACCCTCTTTTGTTACCTCGCTGATGAGTTCAGAAGCTTTCTTCTTTGCTTCAATCTCTAAGGCCCCTGGTGTAATACAGCCAACTCCTCTCATAAAGTTCAAGTCAGACCTGTATAAATTCTATGGGAAACCAATCAAAAGTAATTTACAATGTGGAATAGGAGAGGCAATATAGCCATCTAAATGTATTCGTTAGAAGTAACATCTGCTACTCAAGACGTCTGTATCATTCGAGCATATTGGAGTTATATTTTCAGATTCTGTGTTCATGTGTTTACTTTGTACATACTTATATCTATTACAGAGAGATGCAGGGAAGGGAAAGAGAGGAAGAGAAGCTCAATATAAATAGTCTATAAGAAAATTGCAGATTATCGCTGTTTTTACCTCCCAAAATAATTTCAGGTGGAAAGACCATTGAAGTGAAACTGTGCAATAAAAACCATTTCTGGTCACTGATACCGAGAGACAGATATACTGTACAGATAGGACAAAGCATAAAATCACACTCTCACAGTCACCCCCCAATGTTAAAGACTTATGAATAACTGCATTTACCTCACTCTGTAATTTATAAGCATTCTTGGCGCACCTCAGCCTAACATCTTCAGACAGAGAAGTATAATCATGAAGCAACTGTCTGTATTCCTGATCACTGACCAAAGACTGGGCTTTTCTGGCATGTACCAGGTTCACCATGTCTAAGGGCAGGCGGTACTGGCATTTCTGAAGGCCAAAAGCTTTCCTGTAATTTACCTAGGGAAGAAAGAAATATTGTTGTTTTGACGCCGTGGCTTAAACCCAAACCTGCTTAACAGTCTATTGAATTTATTTGCTTACAACACATACACAGAACAGCAAGGAAAACTCAGGCAGCCTCATTCTACAGTACATACTGTGCAGTGTGCACATTATACAGACCTCTGGATGGTGACAGTGAAGATGGTTAGGAAATCAGAAATGTTAGGTGTGGTTGTGCGTATATATGTATATAAAACAGTGGTTTTCAACAGGATAAAAACATAAAACCTAACAATAAAATCATAAAAAGTTAAAAATAAATTAAAAACAAACATCAATAGACCATTGGGGTGGGGCAGGCAGTGTACTCTTAATAGCCTGCATTGACAGGCCTGGGGAAATCATAGCTGCCAAGTCTCCCTCTGAAAAATGCGCGATCAGGAGCGGTGCGGCACCGGAAGTCGCTTCTATGCATGTCTGCACATGCGTAGAAGCAACTTCCAGTGCCGGTGCTGCCCGATTTCCGGTGCCCATACATGGGTAGCGCGGCACCAGAAGTCGCTTCTATGCATAGAAACAACTTCCGGTGCTGCTCAGCCCAATTTTCGGTGCCCAGGCATGGGCGGAGTGGTACCGGAAGTCGCTTCTACGCATGTCCGGACATGCGTAAAAGCAACTTCCGGTGCCGCGCTACCCATGTATGGGCACCGGAAATCGGGTGGTGCCAGGACCCAAAATGGAGCCTCCCTGGCAGGAAGGAAATCCGGGGGATTTACGGAAATTTTTCCAATCCGGGCTGCCAGCGGGAAACGGTTTAAAATACGGGGGTTTCCCGCGAAAAATGGGTGACTTGGCAGCTATGGGAGGAATAGAAAAGTTTTCACCAGGCATTTAAAAGTTGGCACCTGCTGAATCCCTATTGGCGGGTTGTTCCAATGACACTAAAGGCTCAATTTCTCGTTGTCTAACGAACCTCACCAACAGTTAACCAAAGTTCAGATATAATGATATACCATCAATTGCTCTGAAAGGGAAATGGGGATGGTTCGGAGGAGAAGGTAAGAGTTTGACCATACAAAGGGAGCAGGAAGACATTTATAAGCCTGCAGGCTGCTTCTTATCTCCCATAGTCATTTTTAAGTCTGGGTTGTAATGCCTGCCCATGGTAGAGAAGCCCTCTTGCACCGGCTTCCGCTGATGGGACTCCTTAGGTGAGTCCTTCCCAATATGGATAAAGAAATTGTGCTAGTGCTGTGAGAGTACTGCCAACTCAAAAGGAAGTTGTTCATCATTCAAAGTACCTATCAAAGGTCATCTGCCATGCCGAGCTATGTTTATTCTATGTTCATCTTCCACGCCCTGTGATACTCACGTCACTCTGCAGCAAAGCTGCATGCAGAGAATGAGAAATGTTAATATCTTCCACGCCACAGGAGCCAATCACCTGTCCTTTCATTTTCTCAAATGCTTCCTTGTATTTGTGCTGAGGAAAGAGGGGGAAATGAAGCAAGGGCATAAGGATTTACAGAAACATACTGGCCACCACAGCATTACTTTTTCTTGTCTTCTCAGCCAGCAAGCATTTTAAATAAGGATCCAAATAAAGATCTGCATTAAAATAGGCATGGTCTGTTGTTGTTTTAAAAAAAAAGGATTGGGAGTTTGAAATTTCAGTTTATATCTAGTAAGCAGAAGAAACTTTGTTTCACTGAGAGAGGCCCTCATTAAAAATGACACCTGCCAATTCAATCAATGTAGGGAGTGGAGCTGTGCCAACTCGATCTGCCACCCTGGCATCCATGCATTCAGTGGGAATGTCTGCAGCAGGGAAGACATCAAACACACTTGCCCAGGCTCCTTGCAATCTAGACCTTTTCTTGACTGTGGTTCCAGATGACACAGAAACCTTAGTATATACAGCTGCCCATGTGAAAGGCTTCCCTACTGCAAACACTTGCACTGTATGCGCAGCAAGCTCTGGTGGGCAAAGCTAGTTGTCGCAGCCTTCATTTGCACTCAGGCATCAAATGAATGTAGGTTTGTCATTTCTGAAGAGGGCTATAATTTCAGCAGAAGCTGCAGAAGGAACATAAAAAAACCCACATGCTACAGTGTTTCTCCGAAAATAGGCCATACCTTGAAAATAGGCCATACCCCGAAAATAAGCCATACCCCGAAAATTAAAAAAAAAATTAGACATCCCCTGAAAATAAGCCACTATGTGTTTTTTTGAGGAAAAATAAATATAAGACGGTGTCTTATTTTTGGAGAAACACGGTACCTGGTTTCAGGCACAATGACTTCATATATTTGAATTCCAACCTAATACAGTATCATATGGCACTATTTTTGATTATATGCATTTTTGATCTGCTGTTTATGTCTTATCTTGGAATACTGCTGAATTGCCTCTCGTTTCTTGTTATATTTTTCTTTATATGTTTTGCATCCATACCTTATACCTGACCATGCTGAACTGTTGTTGTTTTTTCTCTTTTGTTGACTTTTCAAAATACTCTGTTGGTTGCGTTTGTTATACATTTAATAAAATAATGTTGTGTGGTGTGTGTGTGTTATTTAATAAAACCCAAGAGTTCTTCTATCCCAACAGGCCATAAGAGAGCAGACTTCTCCATTCAGGACTCCTTTATCGTTATTTTTGACTCAAGGGATATGATTATTTCAAAGCATGGTAGCAAAAATACTTTTCTGTGTTTTATCTTACAGTTCTTGAGCTAAGGAAGGATGCAGGTTATATGCTGCTTTCTTTCTAGCCTGTCCAGGACCCTTGTTAATATTCCATTTGGCTTTGCCACACCACTGCACATTAGGGTCCTATTTTCACTAAACCCCAGGATTTCGTCCCAGTTTAATTGCAGCCAATTTGTTAATGTGAATTGGATCATGAAGGACGGTAAAGAAATATTTCAAGTAAGTATTCAACTCAGGAAGACTGAATATAAAATTGGAGAAATCGAGAGATACGTAGCCGCTCCGGCACCCTACCTCTCCTTTCTCTTATCAAAAAAACGCAAGAAGGGCTTATACACTTGCCAGAAGCGCGGCCTTGCCCACGCCTGTTTTGGAAGGATCATACAAAAAAATCCCATACGCCCAAAGACTCTGCGCCTGCCCTTTGAGGGAAATAGGAAGCCCAGAGCACCTTTTCTTCAGATGCCCCTTCCAAGAAGAGGCACGGAGGGAGATCCTGGACCCTATACTGGCGAGGTCAGCAGGCCTCCTGGAAAAGCAATTATACGACCTGCTCCTGCTAGGCAAAGACCAGAAGATAACCAGGACGGTCGCCAGATTCTGCGTCCAGATATGCAGGCTCAGACTTTCTACTGAGAATAACCAGCCCATCTGAACATCCCAAAATACGGTTTCCCAAGCGACCTAGGCCCAGTTCTCTGCGGCAGCTTATTAAGTTTTAAGGCTTAAGTTTTAAGTATTCCTATGCGCATTGCATTTACAAATATCAATTTTATTGTTGTACAAAGTGTCACATATATGTTATGCTCCTTGGAACTGTTCTTCCAAAGGAATTTTTACAAGAGCTGGTCTTTGACTGTAATAAAGTATTCTATTCTATTCCATTCTAACTCAGGAAGACACAAATTTATCATTATGCACATCAGGATACACTTACTTAACACTGAATTATGTCTGCTTTTTCAGTCCAGTCACACAATTTGTAGAGATCATCAAGAGCCGTTTGTATTTTCCCTTCAAACATAAAACACAGGCTTTCTTTCTTCCTCCCCACCGTCCACGCCAAGTGCCCCCCGGAGAATTTCATCAGCTAAGATCTCCCATTTTGTACCAGTCAATATTGCTGTTAAATCAACTTACATCACTTATAATCTCAGTGGAAGCCTTTGCTGTCTGGAAAGGAATGGCATCCAGTTTCAGTTTATAACCCCCATCTTGCATCTTCTTCCAGGATTCCTTGTAGCAAATCTGTTTTAAGACAGTAAATGGGAACAGTTTGAAGCTCTCTCCCCAATCATATGTGTGAATCTATGCCGTGAAAGAAACCTGCATTAATTCCCTTGTTCCTAGTTTTGGCAAATATACCTTTAGGCTCATCTTGTGCACTTCAGGGTAACAGCTCTCTTCCAATGCTGCACTTCAATGGTGACAGTATGCTGGATCCAGGCCCAGTTATTTGAACTAAGGTTACAATGAAATCAATGGGGCAAATGCCTTAAGCCCTATTGGTTTCTATGGGAACCAAGTCCAACTATGTTGGTCTGGTTTTAATCCAGTAAGTTTAAATGGGGGGTGGGGGGTGGAAATCAAGGATATAATCTACCGAGTTATGATTTCATGACTCCATCTGCAGGCAGCAACACTGGGAGGCCTTATTTTCAGAGAGCACTTGCCTTCAGCAGTGTTTTCTTTTGTGCTTCATTTTGCTGCTACCACCTGGGGAAGTGGCAATAATATGGATGTTTCCTTAAACATAATATTTCAGTTGCAGTACTGTTCCAAGGCATGGGGGGGGGGGTGGCAGCCATACAGTAACAGAGATGGTAATTGCCAGTGTTCATAAAGGTAAAGGTAAAGGGACCCCTGACCATTAGGTCCAGTCGTGACCGACTCTGGGGTTGCGCGCTCATCTCGCATTATTGGCCGAGGGAGCCGGCGTATAGCTTCCAGGTCATGTGGCCAGCATGACAAAGCCGCTTCTGGCAAACCAGAGCAGCACATGGAAACGCCGTTTACCTTCCCGCTGTAGCGGTTCCTATTTATCTACTTGTATTTTGACGTGCTTTCGAACTGCTAGGTTGACAGGAGCTGGGACCAAGCAACGGGAGCTCACCCCGTCACAGGGATTCGAACCGCCGACCTTCTGATCAGCAAGCCCAAGGCTCAGTGGTTTAACCACAGCGCCACCTGGGTCCCTGCCAGTGTTCATATGAGGGCACAAATGTTCGTGTCAGCTGCCATTGCCCTCCCCACAATGGCCTAGAATGATGCTGTATCAGAAGCATCCTGACGTTAAGGAAATGGTGGACAGTTACTGATGCTGCATATAAAGAAAATGAAGCACTCACTCTCCCTATTAACCTGTCAGCAATTTTTTCCACTACACCCCACTCCATTCAGGGACCTGAATTTATTCCCTGACTCACATGAAGATTGGCAAAATTTATTTTCAGCAGTTTTCACCTCAGCCCTAGTTGTTCAGCTCTTCTGCGTCTTCCTAGCAAGTCTTTTTAGACCAAGTCACAGAACCTATAACACAAACCTGTGCTGCCTTTTACTAAAAGTAAAGGAGGAAACTAAGGCACACGGGCATGGGATAATGCTTCGATGGCAGTCATTGCATGCGGGCTGAGATAGTCTTAACATGATCGCCCTCAGGATGCAGTGTCAGAAATCCAAACGGATTGTAATCAATTCCAGCTATGGTGAGTGTAAAGAAGTCTCCAAGAACAATATGTTATTGAAAGAAACAGTGTGACTGCAAGACATGGCACAAAAATGAAATCTTACCTCGCTGATATTCACAGCGTTTTGTTTAGCTTGAAAGATCTCAGGAAGTTCCGCCGTTTGGGTGTAATGATGTTTTACATTCTCTCCATGTTCCTTATATATCCTCTGCAAAATATGAAAAATACTGTATAGGACGCTTGCTACATATGCCACAGTGGTTCACACAGACCACTAAAAAGTTATATTATGTTAAACAATTCTTACTACAATTACTAAAAATATTTGATGGATCAGCTCTCCCAAATGAAGCTGTCTGAGCACTTTGATTTTAGAAGAGCCCCACAACATTATAAAATATTAAGTAAATTATTAAATGAATAAGACAGTAGTGGTGTTTAATACTACAAGGTAAGGCATTCCCCAACATGCAACTGTCCTCAGGCATGGCCATGCCTATGAGCACATGGGAATAATTCTCTATTAAACAGACCACACATTTTCATAGGGTGGAATCCACTTGGTGCCCTTGCAATCACAGAAAGGCTTTTGATCCAGCAGTGGCACCCACCAAATTGGAAGAGGAATAGAGAAGATGCAATGTTGGCAGAGTCCCCCTCCCCACTGCAGAACCCAACTTCCCCTGAAAAATGCCTCCAGATAATTGGTGAACCCTCTAGAATAGGATGGAAGGTGGAATGAGAAGCTGCATGGGGGAATCCATAGATATCACCACCCCTTCATTAGTCAATACTGTACCTCCGATGAATCAAAAGTCTGTCCATTAGCGCAAAGGAACTTATTGGATCCCATTCTCATTAGCTTGAATGAGTGCGAACTCGACTGCTGGAATGAATTTTTCAATACCCAGTTTGAGAATATTATTCATTCATATTTTTTGGTTTAAATTTGGAACCTCCCAAAAGGAAACAATATGGCACTGGTCCAATTACAGATTGCAAATATTCTAATTCACTGATATAAAATTTTATCAGTCGGAATAGAGTTGAAAATGCATCTGCCCGAAAGTTCATTTATGTTACATGTTCTATACAAGGGTTTCCCATTGGGCTCTGCGGAGAATGGAAGGTTTCCATTCTGATTAAAAGTGGCCTTTGTAAGGTTCATCTGATTAGAACACAAATTTCTTGGTTCCTAGGAATGATCTCAGTGACAGGGAGTGAAAAAGAAAGCCTGTGTTTCAATGAGGTCGTTCAAAGAGGATACCACTCTTATAATCATAATGTATATACATTATAACTTACATCCACAGCCTGGTTATAACTAATTCTAGCCTGGATCATCTCAGGAGTGTCTTTAATACTGGTAAACTTCAAAGCATATGGATGCTGACGGTACTTCTTCTGTTGAGCAGAAAAAGATCAAAGCTGTGAATTTTGTGCTGCTCTTTCATGCTATTTGAAAGAAAAAAAATCATAGGTTGCTTGAGATTAGAGTGAATTTGTGAACATAATTATTATTCCTCTTTCCTTTGCTTCATCTCCTAGGAACTTTCAGATTAATATTTGTTTCCACTTAACAATAACCTTTACCTATTAATCCTTAAAAGAAATCTCACTTAAATTTAAGGAAAATATTTCAAGATTATCTACGCCTACTAAAATACCCAAGGTCCCACGACTGGAAAATCTTTTCCAAATGGCCTGAAACACAAAACAGCATTTTGAATTAACAGGGTCTTCTGGAGGCAAAAGAATCAACAAGAGGAGGCAAAACAGCAATAATTCCCTGTCATTCAGGTGTTGAAAATGCAATGTCCTTGTAAAAGAAACTACATGAAGGGAAGATACAAGGGGCATGCTTTCATTGGAAACTGAAGCCAGTAACGAACAATATTTTCAGAGAGTTGAACTCAAGTGGGTATGACAGAGGCTCTGACTCCTATCTGTGGCATATGCATTTTGAACGTACACTTTCATTTCTTTTGCGCCACCATGGCTAAAGCACTAAGAACTTCCTACAAGACCTATGTGCAGACTGAGATAAAGGGGCACACCACAGACATTGATATATCATCTTCACCTCTCTGTCTTCAATGTGAGTGTGCATAAAGGCCTTCTAAGCATACAGTGGAACCTCGGTTTACGAACACTTTTACGAATTTTCGGTTTACGAACGCCGTGGACCCATCTGGAACGGATTAATTCACTTTCCATTACTTTCAATGGGAAAGTTCACTTCAGTTTATGAACGCTTCAGTTTATGAACAGACTTCCGGAACCAATTACACCCATGCTTCGGGTTAAGTACGCTTCAGGTTGAGTACTCTGCAGACCCATCTGGAACGGATTAATCCACTTTCCATTACTTTCAATGGGAAAGTTCAGTTTATGAACGCTTCAGTTTATGAACAGACTTCCGGAACCAATTGTGTTCATAAACCGAGGTACCACTGTAATTAATATAATTGTCAGTGATAGGACCCTTTAGAATCTCAGAGGTTCTAACTGTGGATTATGCAATTTAATTGTGTTCAAAATAATCACCAAGCTGCATTGTTGCTCTTTGTTGAAGTGTGTGTGTGTGTGTGTGTGTGTGTGTGTGTGTGTGTGTGTGTGTGTTCTCAGCCACATGATTTTCCCAGAGAGAGAGAGAGAGAGAGAGAGAGAGAGAGAGAGAGAGAGAGAGAGAGAGAGAGACCTGGTTAAAAGTAGGTTCTCTGTGCCTGTAAGTACACCTTATATGGCTTTTTCTTGATTCACTTCATTAAAAAACCTAAGCTAGTGGGGTAGCAATTGAGCATTGTTTGATTGTCATTATTATTCATGACATCATTTGTCACCTACTTTGTTTTTGCAAAGGCTATATGGACTCCTACTGTTTTGTGTTTGGTATCTGGCTTCCCTCTAATTATGAGTCCTATTCCTGGTTTTGAGGGCTTTCATGTGGGATGCCTTTTTCTTTTCCCCCCTTTGAGTGGAAATTATTTTAATTTTATACAGACATTTTGCACGCATTATGCAGCAAGTTTTGTTATGTGCTGTCATGAAATCTCACCTCACTAATGAGTTCTCCTGCCTTCTTAGCTTGCTTCACATTTAACGACCCAGTGGCGATCCATCCGACGCCTTTCATCCAGTTCAAATCTGCTCTGTATCGGTTCTGACAAAAGGAAAAGGAAAATGCCCCATTGTTGCTGCTCACACATTTAAAATGCCACCTAAAGAATTCGCACATCAGAACACCAGCTGAGCCAAATTAGTGACTGCTTTTGTTTTATCCACTTCTTTGCAGTTGTGGGTAGGAATGGGGGGGTTAAGAAAAGAGATTGTGGTATCACCAACAGCAAACACTTCTGCTATAAGATTTAAAAGAAAAGGCTTTTCAAAAGCTTTATTTTTTTATATTAAAAAAAACCCTCCTGTTATAGCTTGCTAATGGTTTGTGGTTAAATCAACACTGCAGGGATACTGAGTACTAAAAACAGTGCAGGAATGTTCCGGAAGATTTCTCATCAGACATTCCACTCTATCCTGTGCATATTTACTTGTAAGTAAGTCCCGCTTGGTCCAATGAGACTATTCCCATGCAAGCGTAAACATGATTGCAGCCCTAGGGTGGACGGTAGACATTTGCCAGAACTTGTGATGTGTGACAACATGTAACCACTTATCAAACTTGTGGCATAATGCCTGTGGGGTGGGGAACAGGCATCTCCATGGGGTGTGTTTGTGGTTTACCCTTATCTTGCACCTTTTTGATCAAATATGGGGGAGAAGCATAACATTCCTTTAAACGAAAAGTGTGAAAAGCTGCAGTAGCTTCTTCATTTCCCATTCTAGCGTAACATTATACAAACAGGGCACTACCCCACCAACCTCAGCCTGCCCTTAACCAGCCCCCATCTGCCTGCCTCCTTACAACAACAAGGCAAGAAGGTAGCCTTGGCTGTCACCTTTGGCCTTGCAGAACTCAGTAGGGAGGGAGATGGGAACCAACCCACAATTAGTTGGCTCCACCTGTCATTGGCTCTGTCTCCATTGACTGCTGGTTTCCATCTATTATTGGCCTCCCTGTCTTCTGCACTACCAGTTCCAACGGGTACCAACAACCACTGAACAAATGTAATCACTTTTTTTTGTCTAAAAATGAAAAGAAAGGTCCTTTGGTCTTTAGATGGAGCAGAAGGGAAAGGGCAGGTTGTTTCGGTCGACCTATCACTGAAATATGCCCCATACTAGCCAGGCTACAAGTATTTTTAATTTCTCCTCAGTCTGGAATGTGGCCATACTTTACCCTGCTATGGCTAACGGCCGCCATGTTTTCAGCTGGTAATGATTTTGAACTAGAACAGAGTAGGGACTGGCATAGTCTGTGACGCTTTCAAATCATTAAATAATAACACAGAACCTTGTGCAACAGTGTTCTTAGCATAATAGTTAACCCATACTTGACTGTGCTTGTGAGTTCTCATTTAAATCGCTTAATTTATTTGATTAACCCAGAAAGGCTTTTCCATATGGTGATTTAATTGGTATTTTCTTATGAATATTTTATACTCTTTTATGTAAACTATTTAGAGGGTGTGTTTTTTTAAAAAAGTGGTATATAAATCTTAAATAATAAAAATTAAAAATTAAAATTTAAAAATAGATAATGTGTAACTTACATCACTCTGCAGGTCATATGCCCGCTTTGCCCATTCCACCTTCATATCTGTAGGCAAGGCAGTAAAACGATGAAGAATCGTCTTGTATCCCCTATCACTGGCCAAATCCTGAGCTTTCTTGGCATGGACAATATTTATCATATCCATGGACACATTATACTGGGTCTTTACATTCTCAGACGCCCTTTTATATTCCAGATCACTCTGCATCTTCGACATAAGATGCGAGTGAGCCATCTGCGAGTCTTCATTCACACCTTTCACCCCAATCAACTTTCCTCTCGTCTTCTCATAACTCTCCTTGTATTTTACCTATTAAAGAAGGGGGGAAGGAATGGATCATAGGTACAAAGAAAGGTAGCAAGCTCAAAGCCATTGTAAGCAACAGCATCGGGTTGAAGTAAACGGAACCTTTCAATAAACCGGTTTAATAGGCTTCTTCAGAAAAAGCACTGTGGCCTCCTGCAAAACTACTGACAAGCATGCTTAATATGTCTAAGTACAACACATCTGTACATCAAAAGCATACTGTATTTTTCCATCTCAACAAAAAGCAGAAAGCAAGTAATAAGGACTAACTTTTATATGTGATTGAAGTGCACAAAATGAGGATGCTTGCATGCTCTTTTTTAATGTTTCCAAAAGGAGCATCTTTTTCATTTACTGTTTTATCCCAGGGTAAGGAGCCTTTGTGTTACTTGAAAATGCATCATATGATTTGCGTTTTATGTCATTATTAGCACAGTCCTATGCATCTAGGTCCTACTGTGTCCAGTGGGGCTTATTCACACTAGTAAAAAAATTTAGAGCCGCAGTCTAAACACATTTCTCACTGAATACACTGAGATTCGCTTCCAAGTAAAAATGCATTGTATTGCATCATTAGAGTATGTTGCACCTTCTTGACTGAACCAGTAGCCCAAAAGAACAACACATTTGGTAAAGAAACACTAGACAGCACTGGTCCTACTATTAGGGAGAGTGAGGTAAATGCCTAAAGCAGCAGTTTTTGCATACCATGAAAGGGCAGCACATTTTCAGTGTTTGTATTTTGTATTATTATTATTTTTCTGCAGAAGTCATAGCATCTTGGAGTGGTACTGGGAAGCTGCAGCTCAAAAGGTCAAGTTGTGCTTTTGAGCACTAGCACAAGCTAAATAAAATGTATTGTTTCAGGTAAAGGTCAGTGCAGAGATATGGAGCTCAGGTAATATATTCACTCAGAGGCTTGGGAATCAGATCCTAAGACAGGCTTCCTCAACCTCGGCCCTCCAGATGTTTTTGGCCTACAACTCCCATGATCCCTAGCTAGCAATACAAGTGGTCAGGGATGATGGGAATTTTAGTCTCAAAACACCTGGAGGACCGAGGTTGAGGAAGCCTGTCCTAAGACCTTTCATAGTAGCAAGAGTTTAGTTCTTCCCCTGAAATTTTTTCACAGAATTGTGTTTGATGGCAATTCAATAGCTTAGTTTACTTGCGCAATACATTTTTACAGAGCATTCCACCTGGCAACCCTGTGTTTTGAGGGATAAAAGTGTCAATAACTGATAATGTGGGAGACTAAATACTACTATTTGCAGGATGTTGGACTAGTAAGTGGGGCAGCCAGATGAGACCATTGTAATGCTGTACTGGTTGCCAATGAGCTACTAGGCCAAATTCGAGGTGGTAGGACTAGCATATAAAGCTGTAAATGACATGGGATCCAAGTACTTAAAAGAATACCTTCCCTGATATAAACAATCTCAGCAGGTGAGGAACAATCTCAGCAGGTGAGGCCTTGTTGGTGGTGCCGCCACCGTGGTCTACACAGTTGGCAGTCACCCAAGACAGGGTCTTTTTAGTAGCAGTTCTCTGTGGGATGCCCAGGAAATTTTGTGGGTTTTCCGGGGGGGGGGGGATTTAAAACATCCCTGTTTACTCAGACCAACAGACACTGCCCCGACAACCCTGAGATTGCACACTGAGATAATGCTTGTAACCGTTCCAATATCTTTTGTGTTTGTTTGCTTTATAATTTTCTGTGCCCTGGGCTCTTTCAGGAAGAAGGGTGAGATATAAATCAAACGAATATAAATAAAACAAACAACAGCAACATCTGGAACATACAGCAAGGTCATTTCAGTTGGGGTTTATTTGTTTTGGTCAGTCCTCAATACTGTGATTTGGAGCTCGGGTAATGTAAGGGTGAGGAACCCATGGTCGGCCCCAGCAAGCATAGCCAATGGTTAGAGGTGATGAGAGCTGTATTCCAGCAACATATAGAGTGTCACAGGTCCCCCCCCCCATCCCTGCTATAGACTACACTACCCTTAAATTATGTCCTAAGACCTGGTCACAGGGACACACTTTAGCTCCCTAGAGGAACGATGGGCCAAATTCAACTAAGCTGCTGCACAAACAGAGGCCCGTGTAACAGGACCTGCCTCCTCTTCCCCCCAGATCTGCTCAGGAGGGCAGAGAGAACCCCCCCAGGACAGCGCACAGGGGGAGGAGAGGGGAGACCATTCCAATGCTTAGCCTGATGGAATGACCGCCTTAAGGTGACACTGAATCCCACCTGGTGTGTTCACCGTGAATCAGTACTCACATCACTTGCCAGGTCCCTCTTTGCTTTGGCTGTCAGGAATGGTATGGCATCAAGATGAAGTTCAAACCCCTTTTCCTTCTGGCTCTCCCAGCTACTTTTGTACAGTTTCTAAAAAGATTTTCAATGCCTCAATTACTTTTTTGTTACGATGCACCAGTGCCGAAACAGTAACACCCAAAGTTTCAAATGGTACCAGAAACCTATGGCTTCATGAGCTATTAAAAACACACTGGAGAAAATTGTTCTTATTCTAACCTGCATGTTAAAGGTAAAGGTAAAGGGACCCCTGACCATTAGGTCCAGTCGTGACCGACTCTGGGGTTGCGCGCTCATCTCGCATTATTGGCCGAGGGAGCCGGCGTACAGCTTCCAGGTCATGTGGCCAGCATGACAAAGCCGCTTCTGGCAAACCAGAGCAGCACACGGAAACGCCGTTTACCTTCCCGCTGTAGCGGTTCCTATTTATCTACTTGCACTTTGATGTGCTTTCGAACTGCTAGGTGGGCAGGAGCTGGGACCGAGCAACGGGAGCTCACCCCGTCACAGGGATTCGAACCGCAGACCTTCTGATCAGCAAGCCCAAGGCTCAGTGGTTTAACCCAAAGCGCCACCTGGGTCCCTAACCTGCATGTTAGGTAAAGGTAAAGGGACCCCTGACCATTAGGTCCAGTCGTCAACGACTCTGGGGTTCTGGCGCTCATCTCGCGTTATTGGCTGAGGGAGCCGGCATACAGCTTCCAGGTCATGTGGCCAGCATGACAAAGCCGCTTCTGGCGAACCAGAGCAGCACACGGAAACGCCATTTACCTTCCTGCTGTAGCGGTACCTCTTTATCTACTTGCACTTTGACGTGCTTTCAAACGGCTAGGTTGGCAGGAGCTGGGACTGAGCAATGGGAGCTCACCTGCCACGGGGAATCGAACCACCAACGTTCTGATCAGCAAGCCCTAGGCTCAGTGGTTTAACCCACAGCGCCACCCGCTGTCCCGTAACCTGCATGTTACCTACTGCTTAAATTTAGGAGTTCCTCCGTTAGCAAACCAATATTGCATATGTTAAAGAGCTGAAAGAGCAGTTTAAGGGCATAACTACTACAACACAGAGTAAAACTAGCCCAATAGTTATTTCTTCTCCTAAAGCCCCCTGGAAACTGTAGTTATCTGGCAGTGACTTGCATTCTCAACACTCTGATTAAACTGTAATTACCAAAATTCTTTGTGGGAAGCAAAGATAGTTAAAGTGGTAAAAATAAACCCCAAACAACCATACATTTATAGTATATATGCATTGAATCACTCTTGAGAAAGCATCCATCATTAGCCACAGAATAATTGTTTCAATAGCGTGAAAGCACAGGATTCCCAGCCAACCATACCTCACTGATATTTGCTGCATTTCTTCTGGCTTGTATGAAGAGGGGCTCATCTTTGCTGATGCTGTAATTATGAAGAAAACCCTCGTTTGCTGACCTGTATGCAACCTGTTTACAAAGGCAGATCAAACAGTATCAGCACTGGGCATACTTGTTTCGAGAAGCAATATGTAACAATTTCCAAAGGTAAACTTCCTGAATACTTACACCCAGTTACTGTATGGTTTATACCGTCAATGATTATTTTTTTTAAAGTTGCCTCAAAATCAATTTCTATTTTAGACTGAACAATTATGGTTGATATCAAAGAATAAAATGAAAAGAAAGATGAAAGAGCATGAGTGCTAAAACACTTGTGAAATGACTGGCTACCTGACTGTGTCTTTTACCTCAGTCTGAAATCCTCACTAGACAATACTTTCACTTAAACTGAGGGTTGTGCCTTTAAAGCACATTTGAAGCACAGTCCACACACAAACACACACAGCCCTGGGCACTGCAGTTTGTTGAGGGTTGCTGGGAATTGTTAACTCTGTGAGAGATAAACTACAGTGCACATAATTATTTGAGAGAAAGAATGTGTTTCAAATGCGCTTTAAATGAATAAGTGTGTACACAGACTTAGATTATCTTGTTCAGAACGTTAAGAAGGGTTGGCGGCCCACTTCTGCCATTTCCCCAAAACATCAAGACAGGGATAGCGAACACTCAGCCCTCCAGATGATGTTGGAGTCCATAGTAACCAATGGTCAGAAAGGGTGAGAGTTGTAGTCCTTGGAGGGCCAATGATTCCCTACGCACCGGGGCTTCACTTGTGCTAGCTATTGAATTGTAAGCTATATTATACAGCTACACTACATTGCTAACCTGTATTGGTGAAAGCCATACAGTGGTGCCTCGCTAGACGAATTTAATTCGTTCCACGGGTCAATTCTTATAACGAAAAATTCGTCTAGCAAATCCCATAGGAATGCATTGATTTTATTATTATTATTATGCCCATAAGAACGCATTAATTGAATTTCAAAGCATTCCTATGGGAAACCGCGCTTCGCTAGACGAATTTTTCGTAAAACAAATTCGTCTAGTGAGGCAACCTCCGCTTGAAAAATCCTTTTGTTAAGCGAAAATGTCGTCTTGCAGGGCGTTCGTTAAGTGAGGCACCACTGTACTGCTCAAACAGTGGTGTGGAGCCTGTGGTCCTCCAGAAGTTGCTGGACTACAACTTACATCAGCATCAGCCAATGATAAGGGATGATGGGACTTGTAGTTCAGCAACATCTGGAGGACCACAGATTCTCCACTTCTCCACTAAATAAAACACTGATTTCTCCTATTTTATAAAGGCAAAACATTGGTCTAAGGCAGGCATCCCCAAACTCTGCCCTCCAGCTGTTTTGGGACTACAACTCCCATCATCCTAGCTAACAGGACCAGTGGTCAGGGATGATGGGAATTGTAGTCCCAAAACAGCTGGAGGGCAGAGTTTGGGGGTGCCTGGTCTAAGGGGAATGAAACTGAATTATTATTATTATTATTATTATTATTATTATTTATTAAATAAAGCCTAAGCAATGGAAAATATTTTAAAATAAAGCCATGTGCAGACAATCTAATCCAGGTACCATGTAAGACAGGCAGCGTATTTTTAATGACAGAAAGAATGGCCTCACTGAGGAAGAACAGCCGCAGAGGTCCATGCAGATGTTCTAAAAGATCCAATTTAGTCTTTTTCTCTCTAGTTAGGTACATGGCCTTTATCACCATAGTATCTAAAACCTGGTCAGCACGCCTCTTGATAACCCTTTGGGTTTAAAGGTTTTCTACCTGCAGAAGTACAGGGAGTTCAAAAAAATCTTAGAAGTACACCTCAAAACTATGTAAAGCAATGACAAATTTCCGTGGCTGGATCCTATTGCTTTTTCAGTGGTGGTGCCTGTCCCCAAGAATTACCCGTTTTAATGATAAAGAATCTGTGTGGAGAGAAGGGAAAGTAGGAGACTCACATCACTCTGCAGTTCCTGGCTTCTCTTCGCATGTTTGATCTGGGAACTGTCTGCCACACTTGTGAACTTTAGAGCATCAGCCTTCTGTCTGTACTTTTTCTAATTGAAATGCATTTTAAAAAAAAGATGGTATAGATAACATTACCACATTTCTCAAAGGTAAAAAAAAAAATTGACAAGTTATGCCTTCCACTTACTGACAGCACTAGCAACAGCAACACAATCTTTTCAGGTTAAACCAACTCAGAAATAGAGGCAAGGTTACTCAGATAAAACAGGGATGGAGTACATAAAATGGAATAACCATTCTGTTTCCCAACTTTTTTGCTATCACTTTGCACTGATTAATTATTCCCCACCCCCAAAAGATCATTTTACCTATTTGGTTTCAACGTGAACCAGGTTCTTTTTTTGTCTACACACACATGCCTACTTCACAAGTTGCTTTAAACTAGAGCCAACATTAACTATGGTTTATAGTTCAACGAACAGTATACACTGGTACACAGGGCAAAAATCACCGCTGCTTTGCTCCTCTCCCTCTCCTGCTGCACTGCTGGGAGCTAAGCCATGAAAAATGCAGCCCTGAAAAGTTCACAATCTGCATTGCTTTTCAACATCTGTGGCAAATGCTCAACATAACAGAAACCATGTTATTTCTGAGTGAGGCCTGAATTTGTTGCTGTCAAAAACACCGTAAGAAGAAGAAAAAGACAGCCTTTTTCACAGTAATGTCTGTTGATAAAGAAGAGGCACATTCTTTTGCATACTTCATGTGATTGTCTTGTACTAACAATTCATCAATCAAGCACACAATCAACTCCAGGGTATGTGTTACATGCATGCCTCAATATAGCATTTCTGCAGGGAAAGACCCTGTCTCAGAGCAAACATACCCACTCTTGCCCTGTGATGTTCCCAGCTGAAAATAAGACTGAGATTGATTTATTTTTATTAAAGTGCATAAAGATTTCAAAGAGATGCTCATTATTCCACAATCAAGATGCGGGAGATTGTGAGGCATATTAGGAACAAGTTGTTTTCAAAAATGATGTTCAACTCTATATGATGTCATACAAAGAATAACAAAATGCCAACTCCTTGGCTGGAAATAGAAGCATCCAAGGTATGTGTTAGTTTTCAACTGATATACCTTTTATACAGTTCAGAAATGAAGAACTGTGTCACCTGATCATGGCTGGGTTCAACATTTTTGACAGTGAGTATTTATGTGGCAAACCCCAGCAGTAGACGTCACTTTGCTTCCTTGCAAGGTATGAGATCTGAGCACAGCTGTTTCTTCCTGCCTCTACTTCAGAATACCTGCATAGCCTGATGTCAAGGATCTACAGTATCAGAGTATAATCACTGGCAACTTTAAATAAGCCAATCCAGCTCCTATTCCTTCCTTTCACTCTTATATATATATATTAATTTCCTTTCTTTTAATTTCTGTTTTTCTTTGATAAGTTTGCAGAGCTTGTGACTGAAAAGGCCGAACTCAACCCAACAGGCATGTATGACAGTTCTCCAGGGACTTGATAAACCATCCAATTATAATACAGTGCATATATTTTCAAAATATTTCTATCTGCTTGCATCTTCCATGAAGGTCCTGCCAGACTTTATTATACTTAACAGTAAAATGAAGAGACATACCTCACTAATAAGTTCTCCTGCTTTCTTTGCTTGCTCAATATTGAGACTCCTGTCTGCTATCCACCCAACTCCCTTCATCCATGTAAGGTCTGTCTTGTACTGAAGCTGAAGACAAAAGAAAGCTCATTATTGCACAGACTGATTAGGTAGGCAGGCAGCAGGGCTAACAACTTGAATAAAATATTAGGGGAGGGGGCAGGTAAGCCCCATCCCACACAATCAACCACAAGACACAGTTAATGCACTCCATTTGAATGGCAATAGCCATCTACTTTGTGGGTCCCAGCCCCCTCAAATATACTATTGGGGGGGGGGGGCAAATGGACCCTGGCCACTAGGAGCTGGCTCCTATGCCAGGTAGGTAGATTTAGTTGTATCACTAAATACAATACATGAATTTGCCAGCCATGGGTGACAAGTCTTCAAGTTATAGCCTTTGGTATTACCCACAAATTCTCTTCCACACTAATACTAATGGCAAGCATTAGAACTCTGCTTAAAGCTATCTCCCTGCAAAGTCTTCCCACTGAAAGTTAATATTTTCTATTGGACAAAATTTAAATTGGATTGAATTTGACACTTGAGTTATCTGCATTCTCATATGAGACCCATGGATTGGTTTAATATAAAATCTGCCTTGTAATGACAAAGAGTTGAGCTACTCGGAAACCATAGTAGCTAACAAGTTGCCCTCCAGATGTTCTTGGACTACAATTTCCTTCATCCCTGCCCAGTGGTCATTCTGGCTGGGGCGAACAGCAACATCTGGAAGGCACCACATTGGCTACCCTTGTAGTCAATAAATTCTGGTAACACCACTGCAATCATCAGCTTTCAACCTCTGCTCCTACCTCACTCTGTAGTCCATAGGCTTTTTTGGCCCACTGTGTCTTTAGGTCTTCTGGAACCACCGTATAATCATGGAATTTCTTCCTATAGTCGAGATCACTAGCTAGAATCTGGGCCTTCTTGGCATGTTCCAAGTTTACCATGTCCATTGGTAAGTGGAAATTAGCTTTATTCTTCTCAGATTCTTTTTTATATGCAATCTAGGGAATATCAAAATATTGCATTCAACATTGTATAAAAGAGTATAGGGGAAAACAGCAGGAGAATAATAGCAACCATCTCTACTTTATATACACAACAGGTTGATTTTTTCCAACAGTCTCACTCTTTAGCATGTAATTACTATATACAGATCCATGCTTCCCTGACTGAGGCTTAAAGTTCTGATCCAACCTTAATGCCATGGTTGTGAATGTTTCATTCAGATATCTGTAGTGGCTCACTGTTTCTCAGTGTCACTTAGCATACATTTATCATTCATTATCATTATTTATATAGCGTGTAAAATGTTTTATGCTTTATCTCCACAAACAAAATGTGTCGGTCTTCACTTCACTTTACATTAAAGTTAACAATATAATAATCTTATGTATATTATCTCGGATGTAAATCCCACTGCTTTCAATGGGGTTTATAGTAAAGTGAGTAGGCACAGAACTCCAGCCTTGTTTATTTGTAACAAAGATTTCAATGCAATGTTTCTTGTAACTAGGGTCTGGTGCAGAACCAACAAGATCAATTTTCTAAACATGCTCAAGAGATTAAGAGTGCAAAGTGACCGCATGCACTTTCTCCCTCTCCACTCATCGGTGCGAACCTATTCTCGACTGTTAACCACGGTGCAACATTACATCTCTATTCCTGCTAACCATGGTTGGTTTTGCAAACCCTGATTAAGGCGAACCATTTTTAAGAGTATGTTTATTATTTTCTGTTACAACAACAAACTGCAACAGCTTTGACAAGCATTGAAGGACCCATTTTTCTTTTTGAGTTCTTTATTGGCAATAACTATGGCAAGCGAGGGTCCAGATGGTCAGGAAAAGAAGGGGAGAAACTGGAAGGGCCTGGAACGGGAGGGTTGTTAATGAGTCTGTGACATGCTTCTGCTAGCATAACCATGAGTTTTCTACAACCACCTTCTTACCAGATAAAACAGGAAGAGGTATTATTTTTTTACTATGTGCAGTAAAGGATATATAAATCCCAAGGTAATAATGAGAGCAGGAGTTTCAATGTTAAAATCAAATATTTAAAATAAGTAATGGGAAGTCATTTACCTCACTGCTCATTTTGGATACTTGTAAAGAATGAAGAAGCCTTGAATCTTTGGTTGCCATTGCTTTTCCTTTCGTTTTCTCATATTCTTCTTTGTATTTAATCTGTTTAGAGAAAATAGGCAACATTTACTCAAAAGACAGATAAATGCCAGCTAAGCTGTATTTTTCTTTTAAAGAAGGACCTTTCTCTTAAATTTTCTACTGACAAAAACGGAAAGCCAACTGCTCAAATCTCTTCCAGTTTCTCTGTCAAGTGGTACTTTCTGTTACATTTTAAACTATAGCAACAACAAAAAAGGAACAACTAGAAGAAATTGAAAGATTACGCTCAATTGTATGGGTATATAGCTAGTAACAATGTCTAGAAAACATAGTCTTAAAAGTAAATATAAGTGAAATAAATAAAGCAGACTATAGTGGTACCTTGGTTGTCGAACTTAATCCATTCCGGGAGGTCCGTTTGACTCCCGGAACAGTTTGAAAACCAAGGCACGGCTTCCGATTGGCTGCAGGAGCTTCCTGCACTCAATCAGAAGCCGCGTAAGTCGCATTGGACTTTTGGCTTCCAAAAAACATTCGCAAACCGGAACATTTTGCAGCGTTCGGGAGCCAAAACGTCCGAGTACCAAAGTATTCGACAATCAAGGTATGACTGTACAGAATGACACTGTTTGAAAATATTGTAAAATGGAGAAAAAGAAAATGGGTGGCTTACATATGTGTCCCTCCTCAAGGACAACACATTTCCTCTCATGCAACAGGGCTTTCCCTTCCTCTTCTCCTCCTTGCAGCCACCTGTGCACTCCGAATCTGCTCAGCAGGCCTGAGCAACTATCCAGAGCAGATTAGGGAGGCAAGGCTAAGAAGAGGAAGGGGAAATTCCACTGGGTGATTGAAAGCCTGCTCTTGCAACAATGGATGCCACCCATTCTTTGGCCCTTAAGGATGAAAGCGTCACCGGCTCATTAAGATATTTCAAGCAGCAGGTCGAATTTTCCAATCTGGAAATATATTCACTTTATAATTATTTATTTTTGGTTTTAGGCAATTTAAAGAGTCACTTTCAAAGACTAAGGTATAACTAGAATGTTATTACATTTCTCCGTTAGTTTATCAGTTTGTGACAGATTATTTTTTAAGGAAACTTCCAACTTAAAGCCCCAACTCAACATGTTTTCATTTCTCTTTATTATTGTAGACGTCTCTTATGCCCCAGATAAATACATATAACCTACATCACTGGCAAGATCCCCTGAAGCTTTGGCAGCGAGCAAAGACATGGAATCCAAATTCATTTCAAAGCCGTGGCCCCTGCTTTTCTGCCAGCCTTCTTTATACTTAATCTGAGGGAAGGAAATGCAGTAATAAATCATTAATGTCAATAAAGATAGGCCAAAAAAAACTAGCATGCACTTCGCTCAGCAAACTATCAAATCAGCTAGCGTAGCATGTGACTTATGCTTCTAATGAAAATCACATATTTGGATATATTATGCAAATGTATATTTGTGGGTTCCCTTACCTGACTGTATAATTCCGCATTGGCTTTGGCCTTGAGTAACTGTGGGACATCCTGTGGCGAGGTATATTGTGTTTTGGTTTTCTCATACTGGGCTCGGTAGTTCAGCTGTCAAACAATCGAAAGCATATTCAACATGTCAAATACAATGATATTTAACTGCAAGAGGAATGTTAATTGTTAAAAGCTATTCTTAAAAAGTCGTTAGGAAATAAAATCTGAAATTATACGAAGAGGGGCTATGACTACTCCCTAGCTTTTTTTTCCCAAGAAATGTCTGAATAATAAAAAATAAATCTGCCTAAATTTGAGGCTGCAATACTTCTTAAGGAGACTCTGAAACTGACTCCCTAGAATGCCTTTTACTTACAAAATGTTATCCATGGGACAACTGCAAGATACCTTCTTATTTATGTAATACTTCTCATGCGTTGGGGTACAATGGAAATAGGACTTACATCACTAAGTTGCTGAGCATTGATTTTCGCTTGAACAATCTGAGGTGTGCTGGTAACAGAGCTATATTTCAGCTTGTCTATACTTTGCTTATAGTTGACCTAAATTAAAAAATGGAGAAACACATTATGACTACCACAAAAGGTTTAGTAAAGCAATTCTCAAGGTAGCTTTTACTACAAATGGCAAATATATTGTTATCTAGAATATTTGCAGCAGTTAACCAAAAGCAGAAATCCTGTGGGGTTTGGGGTTTTTTTTTAACTACACTGCAATTTCATTGGTCTGGTATTTATATAAAATTAACAGATTTTCTGTCTCTTGCTCACTTTTATTTGCCAGCATTTTTAATTGGTTAGCCTTGTCAATTGTGTTAAATTATGGTTTTAAATATTTTAAAATATAAAGGGAAATCATTAAATAGAAAATGCTATATATGCAGAGTGTCGTGAAAAATCTTAATAAGGTAAAAACGTTATTTCAAAGTCAGTGACTGATAAGGTCAGAGCCCAGTAACTTGCTAATATATGAAGGCAGCAGCAACAATACGAACCCATACAAAGCAGTATATTAAATCCACATTATGCAAGATAAAATGTCATGGTGAGGTTTCCCTTTAAGCCTATTCTTCCCAAAGACCTCCATGTTACACTACAGGATACAATTATTATTCTCAACAGGCTTTAATTAATATTTGCCCTAGTTAATTACCTTCTCACTAAAATGCAAATTGCATGCCACTTTAAAGTAGTTGATTTAGTGAGAGGGTTTTTTCCACATTCCCTTTTTTGGGGGGGGGGCTGTGACATCCAGATTTTATTTGATGCTATGGGGTCCATTCTTACATATCTTCCATTAAAAAATGTATAACTTATCTAATATGATCAGTATAACTGAAACAATTAATTCATTGATGTCCAGTTCTCACATCAGCAGATGATCTGGAGCGTTCAATGCAATTTTCTACTGATATTTCATGTTTTGTTTTGTTTTAAGGGGATGAAACAATGATGAAATTTGGGCTGGTTTACATGGTTGAAAAATGACTAGGTGGAAAGAAGGGTAGGACTCTCGAGTAAAACAGTTGTTTTTGTTTTGTGGAAAAGGAACTGTGGCTATGAAAACCACTTGTGTGGAACAGGACATTTCAACAGATGCCACTTTACAGGTCCTCAAGTGTCACGCTGCACCTCTAAAATCCTCTCCTCTACAGAATTCTGGTTTATAAAGGAAATCTCTCCAGCTCTCTGCATAGTCATCCTGCTGTCCGACGTGTTGTCACTCAAACTGCCATATACTAGGGATTGATTAAACTTGAGGTGCAGGGGCTGCTACTTGAAAGCTATACACGTAACATTTTTCTTTCCATGTCTAATGCAACTCCAATCTTGTGTGGACTGCTCTGCTAGCATAGCAAAGCACACGATTGTGTTGTTGACCCCATAAAATCTCCTCTTAACTACCTTTGAATTCATCAGTGCAATTTAGAATGTGTGGAGGGTATTTTTTTAACCTAAATAAATGAGGAGTTATGTGAAATGCTAAGTGGTAGAACATGCAAAAGGTTCAATCCCTCGCATTCCCATTGTTGACAGTGCTGAGCTAAGTGGACCAAGGTTTGAAATGGCAGGCAGCTTATTTGGCACAATGGTTTCCTAAGCATCAATGCCCAGATATAACAAAAGTAATGGCTGTTCTCCAGTTTACATCTGTGATGTAGCTATAGTCTTAGTATTGATCCTGTTCCCAGTGGAATAGAGTAAACATTGGAAATATGTAGCATCAGTGGTCTACAGATAATAAGGTTAAAAAGGCAAAACCTGCAAAGCCTGTTTTGTCCTATGTGAAATTCATCTTCACACAACAGACGGGGATCCCTTAGGAATGTGCAGAGGTATTTTTCAACCAAACCTTAGTGCATGCCATCAGAAATGTAGGCTCTTTGGTGCAACATAAAAAGATAGGAAGTGACCAGAAAGAGGGAAATAAAGCTATAACTAATCCCGTGTTTTTGCTCTTCGAAGTGAGAGTTAATTACTCTTTTCCTATCGTCAGGGAATCCTGGACCTGTGGTTCAGTATAGGGGTGTACAGAATTTTAAGAGAATTCACACCACTTTCACCCAGATATACAGGTATTTCTCATGGCATTCTCTAAAGGCACAAGATGCAAAAAATCTTTCTGGAACTAAGCAAATCTGATTCTGGATGGGAGACTGCCTGAAAACTCGCTGCATGCTATCCCGAGTCCCAAGGGGTTAGAAAAGTAGGATATAAATGCAAACGGTGCAATAAATAAATGTAAACCATGTCTATTCAGAAGTAAGTCATACTGAATTCAAAGGGACTTACTCTCAGGTGGGTGGGGTTAAGATTGCAGTCCAAGTCCTTTTTTGGAAGTGGTTGTTAAATTAGTATAAAACCAATACTGTATACATTTTGTAGTGCAGAACTACCACTATGGGAAGCAGTAGTTCGGTAGACCTTCAAGCTATGCAGGGGGTGAGGTTCTGGAGATTGCTCATAGAGCCAAAATTGCACATAGTCAAAACCCATCGGGTTCAATGGCGGGTAGGATTGCAAAAGTCATTTTCCCCAAAACCCTACCCCTTTACACCCCTTTTTAATTTTTAATTTTTTTGTCACATATGTAAAGCTGAATGCACACAAGTTAAATGGATGCAAATTGCAAAATTACTGTAATCACTTTGGGATTACAACTAAAAAGAACAGGATCGACACTAGTACAGCTAAATGCAGGAGGTTAGATATCTAATTTCCAGTGCCCTGAGAATTTATGAGTACCAACTGGAAAACAACTTTTATCTCTTTTTTTCAGAGCACTGTTATCATCAGCTATATTTGTCACCGTAATTAAATTACTGCCTTATACAGACCGCAAATCATACTCCATCCCATGCAAGCAGAAGGGTGAGAATTCAGAAGGCTATTTACATCTTTCAAAGGGATCAGCTTCCTTGTTGTCTGGTATGAAGGAGTGAGAGTAGCTGGGTAATTGTAGTCAACATCATCGTGTGTGTAATCAGATTTATAGGCTATCTGGAAGAAGGAGAACAAAAAGAATCAACTTTTTTTTAAAAGCTGTCATTTGTTCTGAATAATTATCAGACAAGAGAAAAAGAAAAAAAACTCAGTAATATTAATATTAAACACAAGCAGCAAAGTAAATTCAGTGGCGTCAATGCCAAAGAAAATGAAATTATTTGCATAGTTTAACTGCTAATTGATTCTTTTTCAGCTGCGCAATTAATCCAGTGCCAACCACAGAAACATTACCTTAACTTCCACCTGTGACACATTGCTTTTATCTTCATGCTTACTTTTTGTGCTTCACACAGAGCTTCAAATAATGCATTTCAAGACAAGGTACACAGTGTCTCAACACAGGCACCCATCATTCAATACAGGAACTCCCTTCCCCTTAAGATACAGTTGGCACAGAACCTTACAAGCTTTTGATGCCAACTATTTATTCATCTAGGATTTTAGTTGAACCTATGTCACTGCATGCTGTGGTGGTTATTTTACTGTGTGCATACTCCCACCTATTTACAGATGGTGTGATTTTATTGTGTTTTATTGTTTATTGGACCCTACTTTGGGATTATTTTATAATCAAAAGTTTGTAGCAAATTTTATAAGAGAGTGTGTGTGTGTGTGTGTGTGTGTGTGTGTGTGTGTGTGTGAAGTTTGTTTAGTTAAATCAGGCATCCCCAAACTGCAGCCCTCCAGATGTTTTGGGCTACAACCCCCTGATCCCTAGCTAAGAGGACCAGTGGTCAGGGATTATGGAAATTGTAGTCCAAAACATCTGGAGGGCCGAAGTTTGGGGATGCCTGAGTTAAGTCCTATGGAGTGTTGTGCTACCTGCTGTGTAAGTAAAAAGCTGCAAACCATAATATTACACCAGTGATCCAGCAACATAATGCAGGCATGCTGTCCAATTCATGCAAAGTTCACTGGTAGCGTATAGGTACTTCAATATTGTTTACAAACACAGTGTTTTTTTTCTATTTTCATATTTCCTGCTCATGCTTTCACCTCCCCAGAAGTAATCAAACCTATGGCTATCCTTCATTTGACCCTGCTAAGATGAGAAGCCGTATCAAAATAGTATATTGCCGAAGCATTTACAACAACTTACATTGCTTGCCAGACTTCCAACCTTCATGGCATGTGCTGTTCGCCTGTCTATGCCAACTCCTTCATAATGACCTTTCTGGTTCTGGTAATGCTCTTTGTACTTGAGCTGTGTACAAAAACAAGTCTCCTCTCAGACACAGAAGTTTCCTTCTTTTATATTGCAATGAAAAGAACAAGACATAGGGTAGGATTCACCTCATGAACCCTCTCAATGAAAGCCCTACACAAGGACTTTTGCCCAGGGGCAGTGAAGGTGCAAAAGGAGGCCCCAAGTCTGGTAGAATTTCAATAAATTAAATGGGCCACAACTTTACTGATTACAGAGGGCAATAGGTTTTGGCACAGACATTGTATGTGTATCCTGAATCAACCAACCGTCTGCTGGTTGATTATTTTTGGCAGGGTTAATCAAGGTTACAGATTGGCCTTTGACACACACCAAATCAAAGTGATCCTGTCCAAGATCATGTGGATGGAGCCATGCTGCATCAGCCCCTGTCTAGGTGTCTGGACAGAAACATCTCTACCCTGGATCCTTTTAACGGGACAACCTGCTTCCTTGGGCTGGCGGTGGCTCTGACCACATGGTCCAACTACCAGTACGATACACCCCGATGCCTTATCTCCCATCAAGCTGTGACAATTGCTATGAGGTAGGCAAAATTTGTCTGAAGGAAAATTCCTTCTTGGCCCCAAATACAGTGAACAAATCCTTCCATAGCAGGGCCTCCTTGGGCAGCCCTACACAGAATAGCGCACAGGAGGAGGTGAGCAAGGATTGCCCCATCTAAGATGCTGATATGTTTGTGCAGATGGAATGTTTGTGATAGTGAATCCTGCCCATACAGAACTTTCCTATTTTAGTGCCACAGAACAGAAACAGAAAGCAATTCAACTTGATTGTTTATCAAGAATATATTTAGAGTAGCTATGGTTGACTTTTACTGCCCTTTAAGTATATTTTGCCTTATCCAGTGCATAATGTCTATACAGTGGTACCTCCGTTTACAAACTTAATTCATTCTGGAGGTCCGTTCTTAACCCAAAACCATTCTTAACCTGAGGCGCGCTTTCGCTAATGGGGCCTCCCACTGCTGCCGCCGCACGACTTCCGCTCACATCCCGGGGCAAAGTTCGCTACCCAAAACACCTACTTCCAGGTTAGCGGAGCTCGTAACCCTAAGCGTTCGTAAGGAGGACCGTATGTAACCCAAAGCTCCACTGTATCTGAAAGTTTAATTTTCAAGCTTAATTCTTTAATTCCATTGATTTTGAAGGGACTTAGCAAAAAAAAATCACACTAAGAAGCGCAATGTAGCTACTCTGGCGCCTTTTGTTTATAAAGGATATTGTGTTGAATTCAACTTCAGAACACTAGGCAACAAAATTATCTTCCTATATCTGAAGTTAATAAGCAGATGGCTTGGTCCATATTCTGCTCTGTAATTTGCACTCAGACAGTGTTGTCTGAGGTGACCTGGTGGTATTAAGAACCCACCAAGAAACAGAGATGAGACCATAAACATTTACAAATAACAAATAACTGTTTGATTGGATTACTGATAAATTAATTGTATTTTTTCTTCCCTGTAAAGATTTCTAAATTCAAACACCCAGACCTGTTTTTACCCAGATTTCCTGTTCTTATCTTGAATTCACATATGTACAAACTGCGATTCCCACAGTGACTACATTAAGCTTTCTCAGAACTGCATGCAAATGACTGAGGACTTACATCGCTGGTGTATTTTGAGACCTTGCTAACGTTCCTGAACTGAGGGGTCTCGCAGTAGTTAATACTGTGGCCTTTGCTGCTTTCTAGATCCTTCTTATAGCCCACCTGCAAAATGAGAATTTACAACAGTGAGAAGTGAAAATATATCCAATGGCTGGCTACGTATTTCAGTTACATCCTGCAATAAGAGAAATAAGAAGGTGTTTTATTGCATAGCAATACTCACTCTCATAATAAACAAAGGGGACGAACATCACGTTCCTCAGCATGAAAGAAATCTGAAATGTCCTGTATGCCATGAGGATACGGTGTATATTTCAAAGAGAGTTGGCAGGCAAAAGTCCTGCTGGGATTCTGGTCACATCCATGCCATACATTTAAAGCAGTCATGGAGAATTCAAGGGAACTGTAGTTTGTTAAGATTGCTGGCCTCACTGAGCTACCCTTAACAAACGGCAATTCCCAGGATTTTCCATGACATTAAACTGGTATAAGAGTACTCAGATTGTTTGGTGTGGATGTGATGTCAATCTCAATTAAATGCTTAAGGCCACACTGAATGCCATGGGACTTACTTCTGAGTAGACACACATCAGCTTATGCAGTAAATCCATGCAATTTGTTTCTATCAAATTCCATGCAATTTGTTTCTCTGACAAAAAAAATTATATCTGGCCTTCTTACCTCACTGTACAACTTGTTCACATTCTGGGCTTGCTTAAGAGCTAGGTTTTCTTGGGCAGAAAGAGAATGATAGTGAGCTGCTCCTTTCATCTTTGAAAAGTCCTGCTTGTATTTTATCTAGAAGGAAAAAGGCAGGATGAAATCAAGGTATAATGGCTACTGGCTGGCCACACTTTCAGTTTTCTTTACTGCTTCTCCACGGTCAGCATGGCAATTGGTTTTGCTGCCCTGCTTTAAGGATTTGGTTGTTTCTTATATGCCCTGCTCAAGTATTTATAAAGAAACAGTTATTACAAATACATCACACTGTAGATCCCCAGCTTGCTCCTTTACAAAGAAAGAAATCTTACAAAGAGGACCTCCCTTGAACTTCCTACCACTTAGAAAAGTCTAACAATTTATCACTGTCCAAATAGCTATCATTATACAATGATTAATACTTGAACCAGAATGGTGTAGTGGTTAGAGTGCTGTACTAGGGGTCAGAGGGCTCTGGGTTCTAATTCCCTGTTCAGTCACGAAACTCCTCTTGGTTCAATCACTGGTTTCCTTCAAACTGATTATGTGATAGGAACACGTCTCATTTCAGAAGTCAGCCAGCCCAAAACTTTTAATATAATAACTGGAGTTATTATTAGAAGCTTGAACTCATGTCTGCAGATTAGCTGGGATGCCAGGACACTAAGCTAGTACTAAATAATTCAATACTTACCCAGCGTTTAATATTACATTTCCACTCACGAGATAGATGGTGAGCAAAGCCTTGTTTAAACAGGAATGAAAATATTGACAAATAAGGAGCAAGGGTCCTAGTACTGAATGTTTGCTCTGGTAAAATTGCAAAGGTGATTCATGATGACTCCATCATCTGTCTGCTTTTTGTTGCTGTTGCTATTTATGGCGGGCATACATTTTCTGAATGAAGGTTAATCACTCCAATGCTAGTTCCTTGAGTAAACTGATTAGACGGGACACAAAGGTTCCCTCTCTGGAAACAGAGCAGACCATTCTGGAAATGGAAAAGCATGTTGGGATCCAAGCAATTATCTCTTTGGAATTTGAGATTCAGACCAAACATCAGGAAGAACTAGCTGTCCAACAGCCATACAGACTACTTTGGAAGGTGGTGGATTATCCTTCATAGGAGGTTTTTAAACAGAGTTGGGGGGGGCATTGCAGGGTTGGGACTAGATGACCCCTCCAACCCTACAATTCAATGATTGCATGGAAACCCTGTGAGAAGAACATTTTGGTGGTGCTCAATCAATTAAGATTATATATACATGCACGCATACATGTACACATGCATACAAGGTACAAATATTCAAAGCAAACATATAGCAGACAAACTTATTTAAAGACAATAGCCCATGGGCAAGTCTGCCTTTGGCATCCCAAAGAGCTTTGGTAGACATACTTTGGTAGATTTTGTACTCTCCACCCCTTTCATATAGCTGTTTTTCAAAAGTATCTTCTCTGTTTAGAAAGTGGTTTGGGGACATTAAAGTGGGGGCTGTTGGTTGAAGCCCTCTCAGTTGTGCATTTCTGTGTATCCTTCCTGATCATTATAGAAATCATGACTACTTTGCTCACTTTTGATACCTAAGCAAAAAAGGAATGTTGTGGCTACTTTGGGGGTGACAGGGATCCCTCTAGAGCTAATTCCAATTGAGAAAAAAGTTTGATCTTTCACAACATACAAACACATATCAATACTTCCATTTTGGAGGTCCACTAAAATAGAGTGCTCAGTCACAGACAGCTATATTTGACATCATTGGATGTGCTACAAGAACACCCAGAGTCCTAAGGGGTCTCACTCCTTTTATAAGTTCCCACTAGTTGTAAAAATAATATGACCCCAGAGAACCTTCTGGTTATTATAAGCGACTTCTTGCATCTGGCCTACGCTGACCGAGACCTCTTCTTTCATACTTACATCACTCGCCAGTTCATTTGCCTTCTTAGCGTTGAGATACGCTGGCGTGATCATAGCAGGAAAGCTCCCTTTCCCTCGGTGCTCTTCATATTCATCCATATAATCCTGAAGAACATCCAACAGTTATCATTTACTTATCTTTAAGTTATTCATTTTGGTACACTTCTGTCTTGCCAACAGCTTTCCTAACAAGCAGGCATACTTCACGGTTTCCGTATTTTATAACACAACCCACACCGTACATTTAAAGCACATCTGACACACATTTTAAACATGGGGCTTCTTCCCAAGAATCCTGGGAACTGTAGTTTGTTATGGATACTGGGAAGTGTACTTTTGTTAGGAGTAAACTACAGTTCCCAGAATTCATTGTGGGGGGAGCCATTTGCTTTAAATGTATGGTGTGGATGTGACTGATTTGTCTCTTCATCCAGTCTCCTTTTCAAGCCATCTCATTCAATTTCCAACTTCTGAGTTTTTTGTTTTATGCCTCTCAATGTCCAGTCAGCATTCTGTGGGATTTTTTTTGGGGGGGGGGCTTCCTAAGGCTGCCGCCCCATTAATATTTTTGTTCTTTTACAAACCTTATTACTGTATTCTTCTGAGTCTACTGCTGCCTAATTCTTCTGTGTGGTTGGTTTGGCTATGGCTATGGCTGCATAGCAGATCGTGCATAGGACAGATTGTGAAGCTGCATAGGACAGATCGTGAAGCTGAGGCTCCAATACTTTGGCCACCTCATGAGAAGAGAAGAATCCTTGGAAAAGACCCTGATGTTGGGAAAGATTGAGGGCACTAGGAGAAGGGGATGACAGAGGACGAGATGGTTGGACAGTGTTCTCGAAGCTACGGACATGAGTTTGACCAAACTGCGGGAGGCAGAGCAAGACAGGAGTGCCTGGTGTGCTATGGTCCATGGGGTCACGAATAATAATAATAATTTATTATTTATACCCCGCCCATCTGGCCGGGTTCCCCCAGCCACTCTGGGCGGCACGAAGAGTCGGAAACGACTAAACAACTAAACAACAACAACATGGCTGCATAAGAGCAAGCTATCAAAGCCTTGAGATCAGTACACTTACACAGATGTGAAGAGAGTGACATCAATATGCATGAATTAATATATATAGATGTGAATACTTTTGCATTGCTCCTTACCTGACTAAACTGATTCACATTTTCATTTGAGGCACCAACAGAATGACTTGCTTTTCCTTTAATCTCCTTTTCATATCTTTGATGATACTTCACCTGAGAAAGCAATGGAGGTGAAAAGGATGTGTTTATTCTGCTGATCTTACAACCTAAACAAATTGCATTTGTTTGCTTTTGAAGCCCACAGAGCTCATTTCCCATACAAATTGCTGAAAGGGGCATACAGTAGAAAGGCAAAATGAAAGATCCATCTTTAAGAAGTGGGCAGGGGAACAATGCCAAACCATCATGTTGTACAAAAGGGCTGTACTCACCCAAGTTTTCCAAATAATGAGAAGTTTTGCCAAGGCTGTTTTCTTTAGGAGGACGTCACTGGAGGTTTGTGGCATTTTGTAGTATACAGTTTGAGCCCAGAACAAACGGTCCAACCAACAGCCAAAGGCCACTGCTCCAACTTTAGAGCACCACAGAAGGGGGAGGTAACCAGAATCTTAAGATTTCCTTCAAACTTCAGCCTATCCTTTGTTTCATTAGCAGACACTTATACTACATTTTCAACAATGCAATGATGCTAAAATGCAGAGAAGTCTCCACTCCTTAACAGTGGAGATTCGTTGACCTAGCAATGTCGGGATTTTTCTCACAACAGGAAAGTGGCCACAATTTTGGAAGACCAAGTACAGATTTTTCTCCAATATGTGACAACATATAGGTCAGGCTTTTGAAACTTACGTCACTAGCTAATTCATTGGCTCTTTTAGCTATCTGGTAAGCCGGAGTGATCATCGCAGGGAAGCTCCCTTTCCCTCTGTGTTGTTCATACTCTTCTGTGTATTTTAACTGGAAAAATCGGGAGAGTTTAAATCAAACAGCTATAAACGAGCAGAAAGTCTATCTACTTGGTCTGCTCTTCTCTTCTACTTACATCACTCGCAAGCTGCCCCCCAGCCTTTGCATGAATTACATCTGGAGTATCCGCAACACTGGTGAATTTGGAAACCCGGTCTTCATGCCCTCGTTTATATTCCACCTATTGTGGAGAAGCAGAGTCAAAGAACGTTTGAAAACTATGAAGAACTGCCATCTTATCTCTTGCAATCAAGCATCAAATGACAGTAAAAATAGATGATCTTTGGATTTGCTAATATAAGTGTTTCCAATATTTGGCCCTGAATTTAAATTCCTTGGTTGCAAATGCAAATGAAACGGCAGTTTCTTATTGATGAAAATAGGCTGGAATAACAACACATTCTGGCCTTACTTGTCAAAATGTTGTGCTTCGGTTTAATTCACCCCAAGCCCATCAGTTGCCAAAGATGTTTATTTCATAACAAGGAAATGGCAGCAGAGGAGTAAATGCATTAAAGAGCTCAATCTAGAAGCTTATTAAAGCCTGTTAAATGACTAAACTAAATGGAAATGCTGAAATTTTTATTTGGATGAAACTGCTTTCTTGAACACAAGCCCAGCGTGCCTAATCAATAACAATCTCACATGCTTTCATTTTCAATCTCTGTTAAAGCATTATACATAATTCTTGGAATGACAACTAGAGAACTTTGCTTCATGATCTTCAAGGTGAATCTTTTCTGGGCTTCCTGTTTCTTTCTCATCATAAACGACATGCATATTGTTAATTAAAATAGATTTCTAGACCGTTGCGGATGTTATGCCCTACAAAGAAAGCAGGCAGGTAGTAAAAAACATCAGCCAATAAAGACTATTAAACACAGCTGAGCTAAAGAGGGCAGGGTGTCATTTAGGTAGGGGAGAAGAAATACTCCTGTTTTTCAAAGCCCATGGAATCATGCCTCCAAATCGTTGATATTTCTGGTTATGAAGCATTTAAAAAGTGATCACAACATGTACTCAAACTGGTGGGTTGTATCAAACATAGCACTAAATCAAAGTGAAAGGGAAAATACAAGTACATTACCAAAGATTTTTGTGAAACCGATTGCACAAGACAAATCAGCTGTTGTACAAGTTTCTGCTAGCACAGTTGTTTCATTTAATTCCTTTGTTGCACAACTTTTGCCCGCTGCCGTCTACTAGCACAAGGGCTCTTATGCTAGCAGACTGAGAACACTGGATATGGTCCACATTCTTTTTCTTTTCTTTTTGGCAATTTAATCATATATCAAACTTAGACCTTTGACTCTTGCTGTGAATATTGCCCCCCTGTGCTACAATCTCTTTGCCCTCCCTCAAAAATACATGCCCCAGGAACTTACGTTACTGGATAGCTGAGAGGCCTTCTTGGCTATTTGATAAGCTGGAGTGATCAAAGCAGGAAAGCTGCCCTTTCCCTTCTGCTGCTCATATTCCTCAGTATATTTCAACTAAGACAGAGAAAAAAATGTGTGTTTAAACTTTGTTCGTCAAACTAATTCCTCTAAGAGGTAGGAGAAGAGGGGGAAATTTTCTGTCATGAATTCCCTTAAGTTCACTCATCTAAGGATACAAGTCCATGTGGATGATCTCTCCTTGATATATTTAACTCACAAATAAAGCTGTCATAAATTGGAGGTTTGCTTACATCATTGTCCTGTTCTTGAGCTATCCTAAGCATTTCCGCATCTGGGATTGTTTCTGAGTACCACGATTTGCCTTCTTCATACGCAGCACGGTAGGCTTTCTAAGAACAGAATACATCATAAAATGAGGAATGGGCACAGTGGTAAACACTTTTGACTCCATCTCTAAAGATCAGGGGATTGGACTCTTGACAGGATGTAATCTATTAATGTGTAGCTGGCTGTAACCACGTTCCTTTCTTAAGTGGCTCCTGCCCCAAGCCATGTGGATTCTCCTTCTACTTTTCTAAAGGTAGTGGCTGCATGGGAAAAGTTCCCGGCGATTCCCTGCACTTTTGCACCCATAAGCTGCACATGAAATTCTCACACCTTAGTTCTGAGCACAGTGAGCCTCTTTCATTTCAGTTGAACTGACATTCCAGTTAATTTTATTTTATCACATCTAGAGGGGACAAGATCCTAATCCTATGTGCCTGGTGTGTCTGCCCATAATTGCAACATACTATAATTACAAGGCACTATAATCTAAACCTTTCTGAAAGTGAGTAGGCACAGCTTGAAGATCTCGACTGCCAGCGCTATTTTGGGGGTCCAGGAACTTCTCAAGGCACTTTAGTTGGCAGCCCTTTCGCCGCCACCACCTTTCCTCTAAACTCCTTGAAATTATAAGAGGGATCTGAAGGAAGGATACGCAAAGGGAAGGCCCCATGCAAGAGCAAGAAAAAGCACCTTCCTCTAACCACATCCAAATCTCTTGAGCTGTTACAGATATAATATAAGGAGGAAGAGGTGAGAAAGTAGTGAGGTTCTGGAAGTAGTGGGGCTATGAAACACAGCCTGCAACTAGCGCAACTTTTTGCTGACCTGGGGCTTTCCTCCCCTTCCCCATTAATTGTTTTCTATATTTTTTTTAAACAGAACTGCAAATATCTAGTTAATTAACAATGAAAACCGTATGGGATTTTTAAAAAAGCAAATAAATTGCATAATACATCATCCTAAGTATTTGCATGAAGGCATCATAAATCTTCAGATCAAGCTACCAGTATCTTAGCCAAAGACATGTACGGCCTGATCTATGAAGCATTCTCCTGGCGCCGGTTTCAGAGAACCAGATGAGGCTATACCCAAAGAGTGTTTTGTATCCAGGTCACAGCATTCCAATGGCAATAGTCAGAATAATTGGAGACATATTTTGAAAATGGCTTCCAAACCAAACGAAAACATAAAGGGGTCATTTGTATTACAGTAATACAGAATGTTAAAGGCATAAAATTGCAGCCTTGTAAATGGCGCAATCTAGGAGCCTGGAGGATAGCAGAGCATCTGCTGAATGTTCACTAGTAAGTAAGTTATTGATACGGGTCTCCTACCTGGCTGCTTAGCTGCTGCATCTGCCTCGCAGCCTCCATATCTCCGGATTTCACATTCCAGTGAAAAACAGATTTGAACTTCTCGCCCTCTTCTCGGTACTTAATCTGCATAGACAGACCCAAAATGTTATTTTGAAACCTATTTCAAAGGATTATATGCCAGCCTTCATATCCAATATTTGAAAAAAAGATAGGCTTCCTCTTCAATCTATTCCCTATATATTCTGAATTTCAAAAGGAAAATTATGTCGCAAATATTCATTTTTGAATACCTAGCCTCAGAATTTTGTATTTTGGTATAATTTTCTCCACTGCTGCCTGAACTACCAAAATGACTAGGCTAGAGCTGAAGTCACTTGAAATAGCAGAAAGACAAGGCAGCAGGTGTGGCGGCCGGGTGGGGGGGCAGGGAGGGAGATTCTGAAATAAGACATGGTCTCACATGCTTGAAGGGATACAAATGACAATGCTACCAAATGAAAAAGACAATCCCAATTTATATACATTTGTATACAAAAAAATAAAATAGAAAATACTGTCTTTTGATCCCAGTACAAGAAACTGGGCATGTATTGGCTTCTCTTGGTACCTTCCATCAGTTTCCCAATATGAATTTACTGTGTACAAAATATTAACATGAGAATTGAGTCTCATAAACCGCTCCATGAACCTCAAACTTCCTTTTGTGATTGAAAGGAGCAGGGTGTTTCTTAAGTGACAAAAGGAATGGAAAGTGACCTAGCACTCTCACACACATATATTGAAGTAACTGGATCTTGTCACAGCCATCAAACAGAAATAGAAATTGTTGTTAATCCCAAACACATTCCAGAGCAAATCTGTCATGCACAGTTTAGAAGGAAATGTATTTGTTGCTGTTGTTATAGCTTTAGTGAGAGATATCGCAAAAATCCTGCATGCGTGTTTTAAGCATGTACCGTAAGAATTTTTCAAGAATTATCTTGGAAAGGCATAATACAGAATGAGGCTGTTAAAGTTGTGACAACAATACTCCCCATACTTCAGAGGATATCTGTGTTATATCCTTATCCTATTCTTATCATACATTCCGACTGCAATCCTGTGTACACTTACCTGGAAGTAAACCTGAATGAATGCAGAGGGCTTTACTTCTGAGTAAGCATGCATAAAATTGGTCTAGGCATCAGCTCTTTCTACTGTGAAAACTGGGGCAAGATATAAAAATTTAAATCTAGAAATTTGGAAGAGCTGTAACTCGGAAGGCAGTTCTTTTTTAAAAAAATAATAATGAAAGCACAGAAGGATTTCAGATTTTCTACAGCTAGCAGCCCCCTGACATTTCACCAAGTTTACCCAATGCAACCATGTAAAACTCACTCGACTTTACAATTTTGTTAAAAACTCAGATCCAAGTGCCAGGTTCATCAGAGGTTTGAAAAGTCTTTTTGTGTGTGTGTTTAGCAAACCTGAGTTCAGATTCTAATGAATCTGCAGACACTTTTTGATTTGGTGTCAAAGACTTGACAGTTTCAGCGGAGTTTTCCTTTGAGTTTCCTGGTTCATTTGAAATGAAATTTCAAAGGATGACATGGGACCGTGAAACAAAGCGGCAGAAACCGTGCGCACGAACTCTTCTAACTGAATGAACCCGGCATACTTTCCACACCTTAGATCAGCATCCCTAGCAATTTTTTTGGTGAGCAAGAACGTAGATTTTCAATGGCTGAAGGAACCACTAAGATGTTTTGCAGTTCTTATTTAAGTAGGGCTCCTTCAGATACGCACTTTGTGAGTATAACCGGGTTTTTAAAATGCACAGACATTAAAACCTGGAGTTTTCACATTGCGTCACAAGCATAATCATTCAGTTCTGCAGTTCCTTACATTTGCAGGGTCTTGGGTGGACAAAGCGTGTGTCAATGTGCAAAATACGATCCCTAGTCACTACAGTGTTAGGGGCAGCTCTGAATGTACAGCCTCACTGCCTGCATGGGATTGCCCTTAGCACTGAAATGCTAACCCTTGGTGATGCAACTGCTTTGTACATACATTGCAACAGCAGTGATGCTATTTGAATTGGAATAGACTCCCTTGGAAGGTGGTAGCGTCTCCTTCATTCGAGGTTTTTAAGCAGAGGTTGAATGGCCATCTGTCATGGATACTCTAGTTGAGATTCCTGCATTGCAGGGGGCTGGACTAGATGGCCCTACCAACTCTACAATCCTATGATTCTATGAATCAGGCTGCTGGTGTATTTTCCCCCCTCTGCCTTTACAATGTAAGTCCACAAGAGAACCCTGTGCATTCCAGTACAAGCCCATTCCTTGAACACTAACCTGGTGTTTAAATTGACACAGAATTCATACCATTGGGTCAAAGTCAAGCCTGAGAGCTGTCAGTGTTTCCTCTTGTGTGGGCTTCCACATGGGGTTTAGTTAACTGGGATTTGGCTAACACAGGTTCTATTGAAATATATTAAAAAATTGTCCAGTAGCACCTTAGAGACCAACTAAGTTTGTTCTTGGTGCAGTCATACCTCAGGTTGCAATCGCTGCGTGTTGCGCGTTTTCGCCGAACCTGGAAGTACCAGAACGGGTCACTTCCGGGTTTCGGCACTCGCGCATCCGCAGAACTGCTAAATTCTGCTTTGTGTGTGCGCAGAAGCGCCAAATCACATCACGCGTGTGCGCAGACCCGGCGCTGCGGGTTGCGAACGTGCCTCCCATACGGATCAGGTTCGCAACCCGAGGTTCCGCTGTATAAGCTTTCGTGTGCATGCACACTTCTTCAGATACACCTTCAGGTTCTATTTTCTGTTATAACCTTCAGAAGGAAATAGGATGATCCAAGGAGGGGACCCACATTGTAAACAACTTCATTGGCACTGAAATACCCTCCAATTCACTCTGAAAGGGCAGCATTTGATAGTTAGATTCATGTTTGATGGCCAGATATCTGATTGGCTAGGATCCTCATGCGATGAGTATAGGAACCATCACTCTCCCTTTAAAGGTAGCATTTGTGCTTAATAATGCACATAAGCAGTTCATGTGGCTACACAGCACTATGATGTGATCAGGTACAGTATGTGATTACTGACTGGCTGAGATCGCTTTAGAAGCAATGAAACTGGGAAAAGAGATGGCACCAAAGCAGCAGCAGAGGTGGGAAACTGCATACAGATATGAAAAAAGGAGGATGAAGGGTTTGGTCCTTCTATCATCACCCTCAAAAGAATATGGATGGTTATGCTGATATTACTGACACATATCAAACACATTAATTCCTAAGGTATCTTACCTCGCTTACTGCTTCAGTCTGTTTTTTCACATTTATATTTACTGGTGTCTCAAAAACACTTGTGAATGTGTTGTTTTTTGGATTATGTCTGTAAAAGAAAGCAGATACAATGTGGAAAGAAATAATCAATGTCCCTCAAAAAACCAAATACTTCTTATATCTTAAAACACAGAACTGATTACTAAAATACAACTAGCATCTCACATACAAAGTTTAATTTTGCAGTGTTATCTACATCTTGATTTAAAGCTTCATTCTATCAATGTTGCTTTTCTAATAACAAAAGGAAATTGTAGAATAAAAAAAACCAAAAAAACAGAAGCCACTTCTTCATTTCAGAACATTTGAGAAAAACTGAACATACTGACTTGCAAGTTGAAAACACAGTAAATTTATTATCTTTCAGCTCTAACAAGCACATGTATATTAAATTATCATCATATGTAACTAAGGTCAAAATGCAGTAACCAAATTTCAGGTTATGAATATTTGATCTTTCAAATAAGAAATATCAAGAGGGCATAAAATGCTCCACGATTAAGGAGAGTTTCTTTTTCTTTTTTTCTATTACACCACATGGTCCTTTTCATAATCAATGCTGCACTTTATAAAGATTTTGACTAAGGAACCTTGGGGTCAATTAGTCTTCAATAAAGTTGCTACATAAAATTAGCCCCCCCTTAAAAAAAACTATTTACAACTGTCTTATTGATCCCAGATGCCTGCCACCAGATAAACTGAGCATCATTGTGCCAACTCTGATTTCATAATATGATGGCTTTGTGAGTGCTCCATCACATACTGAAAGCTTTTTGCAATTCACAATGAGGTTTTATTGCATCCTGACAGGCAAGCCTCATAAACTATTTTTCATTACTACCTGGTGCCATGTAAGGTATACAGTGCATGTCAGGAAGCTGGGCAAAAATTGTATTTGTATCTCTCAAACAAGAGCAGAATGGAGACTGCTGATACCGGTATTACCTATATACAGCTATTGTATGTCCAATGCCACCTAATGACTAAACTATACAACAACACTATCCACCAAGCATCAAAATGCATTGAAGCCGATACAGTGGTACCTCGAGTCACAAATGCCTCAGGTTACAAACGCTTCAGGTTACAAACTCCGCTAACCTCGAAGAGTTACCTCGAGTTGAGAACTTTGCCCCAGGATGAGAACGGAAATCGTGTGCCGGTGGTGAGGCCCCATTAGCGAAAGCACACCTCTTGTTAAGAACAGTTTCAGGTTAAGAACGGACCCCCAGAACGAATTAAGTGCTAACTAGAGGCACCACTGTATACATCACTGCACATAGGCTACACATTTACAACATAAGGATTATTCCAAGTTTCTTACAGTGAGGTAATAACTGCAAATGACTACCAATGTTTAAATGTGCATTTAATCATCCCAGAGACACTGTTGCGTGTTGACTAGATCATAGTTGTTTTTTACTAAATCCCCCTCCGGCTATGGGACTCAAAACATGGCCTTAGACAAGTCATTTTCTCTTAGACAGCAATTTAATGTGATATAGGAAATCTATGGTTATTTTTTCTCCTTTGGATTTAAAAAATTGTGTAGCAGTCATTGGGAGGGGCTGATTAATTTTGGAACTGTGACACTATGTGGAGGTGTGTAAATGCTGTTGCCTGTATTATTTTCCTCATGAAAATTAGCCCAAGAAGCTGCTACTTACCATGGGGGGGGGCACACAAATACAGTTCAGGTACTGGAATATTTCCCCTCCACTGAGCACATAGCAACTTCAAGATGGGGGCAATTTTATTGGGTATATGACATGATGGCAAGGGCTGACATGGAGAAAGAGATATAGATATCTAGCAATGAGAGATACTCTTAACCATTAACTCAAGATAGGCCACATCACATCTAGTTGGGCTCTTAACCTAAGCTATCACTACATTGAGTTCCTTGGATTTAAAAATAATATAATAATCTGTACCAAAGTATGCTTTTACACCAGTTAAATTTACTCAACTCTGATCCATAAAAGTTTTTCTCACAATATATTAAAGTGCCATAATCCTGTTTACAGGACTTTTCTTTTTGTTGTTGTTGTTCACTATGTTATGACTGATCATAGCATTTTTGTGGCCGGATAGCGTATATTCTGAGGAACAATCTTGACGTGGGGTATATTGTGGGCACTGTATTCCATTTCCTTTCAGAGCTGGAAACTCAAGTTGTGTACAGAACTCTCTTGGGAAGCTGCCTTGCCCTGCTCTTCTTTCTGTAATAATGACACACTGCGAATAGATAATAATCTAAAGATGAAGCGACATATATATTTACATTATATGACTACACCTCAGGAGTTTCCTACAGTTTTTCAGAGTAAAAACACTGAGAATAAAGCAAACTAATCTATGGGGTGGACTGATAATCTAAAAATGACTTCCATAGTATCAGAATTCAATCCAGTCTGAACCTGTTGATAGATAATATACCGTAGACATAATGTTGCCTTGCTATATATCTGGAGAAAAACTTACGCTTGACAGTAAGGCTTTTTCTGGTGGCTAACAAAGTTATTCACGGTAAGCATCATCTTGCAGACCTCGCAGTGAAAGCAGGCTTTGTGCCATGTCTAGAAATAGCAAGGATAAAAATACAGTGAAAGTTGCTTGTGTTTCAGATTTTATTAGTCTGTTTTAAAATCGTATAACTGATTATTCTTGGCAGTCTAATAAACAACTCTTCTCACAGTCTGAAAAAGATCCATTTCCCGCATGTAACCTTTAAAAGATGTAAAATGTTTCGCCAAATTACACCCTTGGCAAAGTTCAGTTCTGACATCCAACTTATGCAACATGAATAAAGATTATGAAAGTGTAGAATATTTTCTACCAAGTTAAATTAAAGGAGATGCAGGTTGTCTATCTGAAAGCATATTAGTGGGTTATTTATGTAAGATATTTTTTCTCCATAATGGTGAAGAATAACAGCATCTACTGACCTGATCAATACAGTTAATCTTCTCTGCGGGATAAACCCCATAGCCACATCTGGCACAAGGTTGAATATTCATCCTGAAATTATCGAATAGAAAAGACTGTATCAAAATTTCAAAGGAAATTATAACTTTAAAATGCCTTGTTTCCTAGAAATCACACTCCAGTCTTGTCACACCAATCCACAGTCCAAAGCTTCTGCTTGCCTACTGCTTAGCTTCTGCTTCAAACTCAGCTGTTGTCTGGTTTTTAAAGCTGCCAGTTACTAAGAGGGGCTATTTTGGCATCTGTGTAAGAGTTCATGGAAGGGAAAGAGACGGGAGAATTCAGCAACACCTTTCTCTAAATAGTAGAGTGAACTCACAGTGAAGCATCATGGTCATATGAGCAAGAACATCTAATTGTTAATATTTAAGCTATGGGGTTTAACGTTGAGTTGCCAGAACCTCAGGATGGGCTTCTAAATATATGTCGCTTCATCTTTAGATTATTATCTATTCGCTGTGTGTCATTATTACAGAAAGAAGAACAGGGCAAGGCAGCTTCCCAAGAGAGTTCTGTACACAACTTGAGTTTCCAGCTCTGAAAGGAAATGGAATACAGTGCCCACAATATACCCCACATAAAGATTGTTCCTCAGAATATACGCTATCTGGCCACAAAAATGCTATGGTCAGTCAGCCTTAACTGACCTTGCCCAAATGAAAAAGCCTTGGTTAACAGCATATATTTCTCTAGATGAAGTATATACCATACTTTTATTCCATATGCACAGAATGCCATACGTTTTGAGTCAAAATCTGCGTTGTAGGCATTGGGGCAAATTTGTCCTGGAAGAGTTGGCAGGGATTCAGTCTCCCCGCATCCATCATTCTAGACCAGGGCTCCCCAAACTTTGTTCTGTGAATTTTCAGTCAGCTGGTCTGTAGTGTGTCTGTGGCTTTGTGGTTGAAGACAGAAGATGGCATATCCATTGTACTGTAATTTATACACAGATAGTGAATGCAGAGGGGGAGACGTGCAATTAATGGCAGAAGCAAGCAGGAGAATGGCAGTGGCGATTGGGCGGGTGATTGATGGCTGCAGCAAGGCCTGCTGGTGACTGGCTGTGGCAATTGGGCAGGCAATTGGTGGCTGTGGCGAGGTGGACAAACAATTGGCGGCTGTGGCAAGTGGGCGGGTGGGCTGTTGGTGGCAGCGAGCAGGCAGACAATTGGCGGCTGCAGTGAGGTGTGTGATCGGCAGTGGCTGTGGCAAGCAATCGGCAGTGGCGGGAAGGTGGGTGAGCAATTGGCGAAAGTGACCTGCCCCACCCCAAAAGCTAAACTATTTCTTAATTTTGGGTTTTAAAAAATGGGGGTGTCTTAGACACAGAAAAATATGGCAATATTTTAATAGTATTGTATTGCATTTTTTTCTTATAATGTACTTTATTGTATTACAATTGGAATTCTATGGAGGTGGCCTGGGGAGGGGGGTGGCACGAGAGTCCTGAGGGTCTGATAGGGATCCCTGGAAGGTCACATTCTCCCTGTTATATTTATTTTATTTTATAAACATACCTATAGGACTTGTATCTATAGGACTATAACTATATAAATATACCTATATTTATAGCCCTATATATTTATAGTGCTATACATATTTATAAAAACATATTTTATATTTATATTTTTAAAAAAGCAGGACTTTACAGCAAAACATAGGGACCTGTCTTACCAGAATCAGACTCTTCCAGTCCAATAGTGTCTGTACTGCCTGGCAGCGGCTCTCCTGGATTTCTGAGAAACCGCTGCTGAAATACATCAGGAATCGGCATTTGAGATTTTTCTTGGGCTGAAAATAAGGAGACACAATAGGAACTTAGGAATCTGCCTTAGACTGAGTCACACCATTAGTTCATCTAGCTCAGTATCGTCTACACTGACTGGCAGCTGCTCTTCAGGATTTCAGACAGGGAACATTCCAAGCCCTACCTAGATGCCCAGGATTGAACTTGGGACCTTCTGCATGCAAAGCAGATTCTGTACCACCTACCTGCAGCCCTTCCAAAGACTTGGAGATTGAGCAGAAGGATCTCTAAGGGATAGCTCAGTCGGCCTAGCTAGGAACCCCTACTGCATACATACACAATCTCCACTAAGTGGCTGCAGGAGATTCCAGCAGCTCCGGGCACTTACCCAGGGTTGTGTTTCCATTAGGAAGACCCAAAGCAGTGGAGACTAGTGCCTTCATTCATTGACACCTGGAAGTCTTCACTGGAGGTGGTGCAGAACATTATGCCCCTGGAGTGTCTCTCATTGCCTCTCTTCTTGCTTCAGCATAGGACCAAAGCAGCAGTCAGCCATGGCTCCGGGTGCCTCAGTGCATCGTCCTCCAGCTAGAGCCAAGATGGTTCTCCCTTTGTTCCCCTCCACCTTCCAGAACACCTTTTCTCCAAAAACCAGAGCCTCCTGTAAATTGACACTTTTTTTCCTTCTCTGGGCAAAGCCTGCCCCCTTCCGTGTTTTCCTACTCATGAAGGCTGAAATTCTACACCTTTCTCCAGTTTTCCCTTTTCTCCCGAGGAAGCCTATTCAGCATAAGGGAATTTCCCTTTAAAAAAGGGAGAACTTGACAGCTATGCGCCAGACCCAAGGACCCATCTTTTAATGTGATAATGACCAGCAATCAGCTTATCCCTAGCTGGCAATGTGAGATTACTGGGCTTGTGATCATAACTTTAATGCAACGGAGATTGGCATAGTTTTAACCAAACTGTGCTTAACTGGTGAATTGATGAGTTTGCCTGTACTGTATTCTAACCCTTTACTGAACCTAGACGTTATAGAGAGTCTGTCCGCACACCCAAACTTATAACAATACATCCAAAGCGCACAATTCCTTCCTCGAAGAATCGCAGTAATAACTGCACTCCTCGAGGAGGTACAGCTCCTTAGCACCCTTAACAAACTACAGTTCCCAGGACTCTTTGGGAGGCATCATGTGATTTCAATGTACTGTATGCCTTGTACCCAAGTGTCCTCAAAGCAGGAGATATATTATTATTATTTATTATTTATTTCATTTCTATACTGCTTTATATTTTTTAAGAAAAATCTCAAAGCAGTTTACAGCACACTGAAACATCAATAAAACAATCTGAAGGAAGTCAAATATAGAGTATACAATCAAAGCAACATAACAGAAAACTAAAACAAGATTTCAAAATAAAACATTACAAAGGTCAACTACAGAATACATATTTAACACAAAGTTAGCACACACACAAAAACATTTCAAAACAAAACAGCTCCAACATTCCCCAACCACGCAGCGTCCCAGCCAAGCCACGTGCTGGAAGAGAAGCCGGAGGGAATTCCCTTCCCAGGATTTTACTTCCCCCTTGCCTTCCCTCGGGGCCTGTCTCCTTGGGTGGAATCTATGGTGCCATCGGATAATTTTAGACTGCGGGCTAAAGTGCCGCCCTCCCTCCCTCCCTCCCTTATAGATGGCAAAGGCGCGTCGCTTCACTTATTTCGAAATGTGGTTGCGCGTGGGGAGTATCTGCCCGGACGACACCCAATGAAACGGACTCGTCCTCTGCCCCGCGGGGTTGGCGTGTACTGCGCCTAGAAGGCTGATGATGAGTTCAAAGTGACTACAGGCCATGAATCAACACCTGCAGCGCCTTATTAGTTTCCAAAGGGCTGCCGGGGACGGGGAAACTCCGCTTTGGGACCTTTGCCCGGGCGGGGGCGCTGCAAGGTTCCTGCGCCGCCCAGGCGGGACCTTTCGCTTTCACTTTCGCGGCTCCACGTAGCAGAGCGCCGGCGGAGAGAGACGCGCCGCTTGCCCCTTCCTCACCAAGCGCGCCCAGGCAAGTTTTCCCCGGGGTGGGATGGAGGGAACGCTCGGCCCCCATTGCTTGCCTGCCTCTTTACGCGCAGCTGCGCCCTTTCCGACGCTTCACGCTTCGCTTTGGCCCTGCCTGCCCCGTCGAGCCTCCAATTCCTGGCGTCTTGCGCCGGGCTCCGTCCCGTTTACTTTTCCTTTGAAGTTCTCCGCTTCTGCGCCTCGCTCATTTCAACCCTTTATCGATAACCTATTGCGCCCGCCCACTTAGTTTCCAATATCTGTTCCCCTACCCCCACTTCCTGTACTCGCGACTGTCCCTTGTTTTCTGGAGGTGAAAGCAGCACCCCTAAATCCTGGCTACGCCTATGGCATTCCTGCCTGTAGAAACAACAACAACAACCCTGACCTGGTGAATTTCTGCTTGTTGAGGAAGCTGCAAATTGCTACAGAGGCCTGTTGACCTGTCAGTGTCTGAAAAATACCTATATAGTGCCACCAAACTCTCCTTTCTACCCTTTTCAATTTTAATATTTTTGCAGCTCCTTCGGTATCCTGTATGCAAGGTCACACACTTTAATTCTACTCATAATCCCTTGTCACTTACATAAATTTAAAATAAATAAAAAAGTAAAGAACGTTAAGCAGATTCATAATGCAGACTCATTACCACAAGATTGCATGATGCAGATTTTTTTCACTATTCTGTGAAATGTAGCCGGATACTGGGGTTTCTCACTGCCCAGTTTGCATCCTACAATTTGCCTAGTATAAATAATGACCACCTTATGGAGCCTAGAGAGTGATTCCGTTTTGTTAGAGGGACCTACAGTATAAAATTTCTGTACAGTCTACCCTCTCGTCAGGAATAAAGAAGTTACCTTTGTGATAATTCAGGGATAATTTTCATTCATGGCAAGAGGGGGACAGTGGTCAGGTCTTGCTTGCAGCTTTCCAATAGGCAACTGGTTGGCCACTGAATAGTATGCAGAACTAGATGGGCCATTGGCCTGATCCAGCAGGCTTTCCTTATGTTTCTTCTTAGGGGTTCTTGAAAGGTAAAGGAAGGGGCTCACAACTTTAGGCTATTTACACCTCACCCCTCCAGAAGTGTGGGGCTGAACCTTTTCATATCTAACAACCACCCTTTCATCTGGAAACAAGAGGTGCCTACCAGGTAAAAAGCGGCTGTGCGTTTCTGCATTCCCAAGCTGGTGTGGGGAGAAGCCAAGGAAAAGCAATGAGTTTCAGATGTAACCCAGGGGCTCCAAAGCAAGTGTGAATGTGCAGCCTTAGAGGTTCTGAGCACAGTCAGTCTATCTCTCTTATACACATATCTATGCACATGTGGGATTTTCCTTGCCAACTGCACACCTCTATGTGTAGATGAGTATACCACGAAGGGAGGTGCTAGGTACTCAGGATGTCTGTGGATATTTAGTTTTGAAGAGCATCTCTCTTAAGTTGAACTTCAAAAGCAAAATTCAAACTCTAAAATTCTAAAATTTCCTAAATTTTGAAAGTAATTTTTTAATCGGCTGAGAACACAACTTTTCTGTAATTCTGAAATGGGCAAGAAAAGGGGCTTTAAAAAGTGTTTTAATAGCATTCTTGTCATTTGTTTCTCTAAATAGTCGCAGATCCTTTGCCAACAAAGATGCAGAACGATGATGAAAGAGACAGTGGTGATGTTCCAGATGCAAAGCCAGATAGAAGACAACGATCTTCACTCTTTTCAAAGTAAGGCACATGTTTGTTAGCTGGTCCAAAAGAATTTTATCTTGACATTATTCTGGATCCACTGATAGAATTCTAATGGGAAAATAGCACTGGTTGTGCAACAGGTTTCTGCCAGTGCAGCTGTTGTTTGGTTCCTTTGCTGTGCAGCCTTCAAACTCAGCCGTCCAATAGCACAAAAGGAAGAGAGCATTGCATGCAGACCTATAAATGCACTACATACTAGAAATAAACCTTACACCTGTTCCACATGGGGGGAATCTTATAATTTAAACTATTACTTTTCCTTTTAAACTGAATTCTGAATATTAAATTCCAAAAATAGCTGTTAATTATATTTTGTATTTATAACCATTGTCAGTCCCAAGTAGATGTTTACCTTCAGTTAAATTATTCACAGTATTGATTCACGAGTTAAATATAAGCTTGTTTGTTAAGGGTGTAGAAGCAACACAAGCGGATTGGGTGGGGCACTGTACCTGACTTCCACTGGTCATGATTGCTAAGATTTGGCCAACTGGACGTGATTGGATTCTATTTTTTAAAGGGCAAATATGGGGAACCTGTAGTGCAGCCTATTTTAATTGGTATGTGTGTATGTTTAATTTCTGTTGTCAAGTGGCAGCAAGTTTGTGTATTTTGTGTGTGTCTGCCTTTAGGGATTCTCAAAATCATGGTGCTACTTTTTTTTTTTTTACCTAGAAGAGGTCAAATTAAATGCTAGTATGTGGATTACTCAACTCCAGTGCATTGTTGTTGTTTAGTCGTTTAGTCGTGTCCGACTCTTCGTGACCCCATGGACCATAGCACGCCAGGCACTCCAGTGCATAGAAAAGTATAATGATTGTTAACAAGGTAGAACAATTTAGGTTTCAAAAGAAGGTGAACCCATAGCTGTCAAGTTTTTCCTTTTCTTGTGAGGAAGCCTATTCAGCATAATGGAATTTCCCTTAAAAAATGGAGAACTTGACAGCTATGGGTGAACCTAGTAGTGTGTTCTCTCTCATTCACTTTCTATTGATTATGCTGCGTCTGTAAGAGGCAGGTGAGTTGGTACCTGTTTGAAACATGGTTAGAGAGCTAGAGAGGCAGATTATGATGCATTTTCCTGGCTCTGGCTCCTCCCATGTGGGAATATCTCAAGAAAGGAACCAGTGAAATAAAGTTGACTGCCACACTTGTATCCAGTCCAAACTGTGAGGCTGGGCCTTGCCTTAAATACTTAATACGCCAGTGCCTTCCATACTCCTCCCCACCCACCCCCATGGACCGCTTGTACATTGCTCAGGGTCTTAGCAGACCACATATTTTTCTGCCTATTGTAGTAATTGTAATGCACTATTCTAGATACTATTTATGTTCAGTTGTATTTTCGTTTCTGCCTTCATTTCTTACAGATTGTATTTTATTGTGGTACAATTTGAATTACATTAAATTCAAATTGTAATTAAATGAAAAAACAATACAAGAAATAAAAGAAGCAATAAAAATACAATTAAAATCTTATGAATACTTGATGCGATGGATGTGCTGTCTCTGGTCTTCGAGTACAAAACCACAGACAACACTGCAGACACCTGAGCAAAGCTCCCAGATCACAATTTGGGAATCCTCATCATAATTTGCTCCCCCTTCTCTCTCTCTCTCTCTCTCTCTCTCACACACACACACACACACACATCCATTTTTATTTGGACAACAGACTTCCATGTTTCTTTTTATAGTGCAGGAATGGGGAGCGTGTGGCCCTCCAGATGTTGCTGAACTACAGTTCACATCTGGGCCAGTCTAGGCCTGATGGGTGGTTGTATCCAACATCTGGGCGGTCTTGGGCTCTCTGTCTTTGGTTTAGTTTTAAGGCAAAATTGCCGTATTTTGAGAAAAGTCATCTACTGATTGGATTGGATTTTTAAACAAACCTGTATATCTTCTTCCCACTAGATGGCAGATGAATATAACTTTTTGCTTGTTAGAAGTCCTAAGATCTTTGAGATCTGTTTTTACTTGTCGCAGCTTAAAAGTTAATGCTTATTGTATTACATTACTGTAAATGTCACTGAAAGTACAATGACAAAACGGGTGAGGAAGATTTGGCAGCGGGAGGGGGGATCTTTTGACATTAATTCCTTCTGTTGGATTCCATTATCTTTCCTTCATTTAGATTAAATCAGACTAATGGTTCTGCTACACAATTCTTTGGGCCAATCAACATAGTGCTCTCAGAATAATTCAATGAGGGTTTATAAAATGTGAAGTGAGGCACATTTAGCATGCCACAAGCAGTCCACTTCTAGAGCATTTGTTACCTGATGATGTGTATGGAGCCAAATTTGGTACACAGTGAAACCATTCTGCAACTGCATTGCCACAAGATTAATTGCAGCGGGAGTGAGGCAACTCATATTTCATCACAAGAATAGGTGAATAATCTACTAGTATGCACACTCCAAGTAAGGAATTGTCTTTTAGATTACATCCAATATTGCGATTTGTGCTGGTGATTCGTTGACATTCCGAGAACAGCATTTCTAAGCACATTTCAACTACCGGTAACTTAAAGGCATCAGGACTTTGACCTCAATGTTAGTTGGATCCAGAGCATGTACACCCAATTAGGGATCTTACATATGCACTTTTTTCCTACCATGCCTACACCATGCACATGCCATGTACATACACCTGTGTGACAAGTTGTCTTTTCCACTGTTTTTCATCTGGGGCGGGGAGGAAAAAGAGTCAGAATTCTTACAAACTGGGTACAGTGGTACCTCGGGTTGCAGACGCGATCCGTTCCAGGTGCCGTTTGCACCCCAAAAAGTCAGTGACCTGAGCGGCGCTTTCGCACATGCGCGGAAGTGCGATAGAGCACTTCTGCGCATGTGCGAAGCGTGCAGAACACTTCTGCGCACGTGCGCACGGCAAAACCCGGAAGTAAACACTCCCGGGTCTGCTGCATTTGTATCATGAAAAAACGCAACCCGCAGCAGATGCAACATGAGGTATGACTGTATGTAAGTGTGCATGCAAGTTTATTTCATTGTTTGCATCCCACCTTTCCTCTAAGGAGCTCAAAGGTGGTCACATGGCTCTCCCCTTCCCCATTTTTATCCTCACAACAACCCTGTGAGGTAGGTTAGACAGAGCTAATGACTGGCCCAATTCATCCAGTGAGTTGCGTGGCTGAATAGGTTTGAAACCTGGTGTCCCAGGTAAGGATTCACCTCTACACCACCTTGTTCGTTACCCAGGTGAGGAACAACCACTTTTTGAATGAACCACAGAACCAAGGAAACCCTTTCCAAGTGCAGCATCCAGATTTAGGGACCCAGCATTTATTATAGCTTTGCCATACCGTAGGACAGAGATCACTCAACTCAAGTGTGCCTGTTGAGAAGGTCTGCCCAGAAACACTTCAGAACCAAAGCTCATCTAGTAGTTCAAACACAGCAAACAAAGAGTCATAAAACATCTTCACATACATCAGGAAAGGTTACAGGTCATGAGAAGTAAAGCACGCATGGCTCCGTACTGGTATCTTCACCTCTGCATCACCTTGGCGTGGCCCCAATGTTCCCTGGCCATTTGACCATTTTAGGTCTCGGATGTCCAGCGTTACCCTGGCAACCTAGCCTTCAGTGAGGGAATAGCATCATAAAATCCTCTTCCTGGGTCTCATATAGTTTCAAGGAGAGCAGATTGATACTCTGGTGCTAAAACATCCTGCCATTTGTACAACTTTCACCCAGAAAGCAAGCCTAATACATTCTAAAAGGTTAAATGAAACATTATTAAAATAATAAAAATAAAATATACACCTGGGGTCTCTAATTCTTACATCAGCGGTCATAATCGGACACTAACCATTTGACCACACTGGTTCTCACTAACTGGGCAAATGAGCATGTACATAACATCCATGTTGAACTTTTATGAAGTGCTTCTGATGTGGGTGCGCACAGCATGCACAAGAATCCTAGTTTGGTGAGTGCCTGAATGCATTTCTTTTGAGCAATTTAGATACAACGCATTGATATTCGGCATATTTCTGAACTTGCCATATTCTGATCCGCACTAATAGTTTGGGGGTTGCTCTTGAATTGTTACCCAAAACTGTCGTCATCCAAGTTCTACTTTTTTGGGTCATTTCTCTTTTCAAAAGCTTGATCCGCTGCGTGACTTCAGTATTTTGCTGAAGAAAAGGAGCCTGGAAGACCTTGTTCCAGAGGCCTTGCATTCTTCTTTAATGGAGCTTGCACATAGCTTAATAGCTACTTACGTTGACAACTTCTGAGATGTAACGGAAGGGGGAGGGTTTCGTGCCAGCCTATTTCTGCTACCTGTCTTGTCTTCCACCACCCCCTCTCTTGGTTGTTAATTTCCACCAACTTTTGATGGCTGACAGGTTCCTGTCATCTCTTAGAGAAGCAAAACGTGCATAGCAAAACTTATTGGGGGGAAATTAATTAAGTTTGCAATCATTTGTCCTCTCCTGATCTAGGCATCTTCTGCACTCTATGCTGCTGTGTCCTTTAAAAGCTGACTTCTGTGAAATTAACCTTCATTGCCAAAGAGAAGAACATTGCTTTGTTGTTACACAGGGGAACAACTCATAGCCTGTATGTAGCCAGGCACAGGTTACTGATCTCCTTGCTGCTAAATTCATGCTATACTCCCCACGATCTATCAAGGACGTGGGGAGGTACACTGTGAGATTACTGTACCTCCTCAATGCCCAGCTGAACTATGCTAAGAAGCTCAGATTATCACTTAGGCACCATAACCTTTTAGGAATCGCTAATGTAAACATTTGGCTGGTTTTTCTACCTATTTGAGTGGGTTGTGGCTGTTTTATTTTGTTCCTTTTATTTTCTGTATCGGTTTGCATTCATTATTGTCTATTATTATAACTCAGTTGTACTTTTTGTTTTTAACCACCAGTATTCTGTTAGCTGCTGTGAACATACATACATTTGTATTGAAGTTGCAGGACATAATTATATAAATAAATTCAATCCTTATTTTAGCCATGGTTATATACATTTATGGTCCCCGCTCCAGAGGCCAATTGACTAGTAGTCCATTCTTTATCAACCAGGTGCTCTCCAGATTTTTGGGACTACAGTTCCCATCAGCTCCAGCCAGCAGAGCTGTGGGAATTGCAGTCCAAAACACCTGGAGGGCATCAGATTGACAAAGGCAGGAGTGGACCATCCATTCCAGACCTACCATTAAAGTCTCTTTATTTATTAAATTTGTATACTGCCTTTCATTCCAAGGATTACAGGATGGTTTACAATAGAACACAAAAGTACATACCATAGTAACAAACGAAAACAATAATTTCATGCACACATAGATGATTTGATTAGCCAAAGGCCTGTCAGAAGAGGAATGTTTTTGCCTGGTGACTAAATATATTGTTACACCCCCAATCTCCAAGCAGTATGAGATCCCAGGGGCCTAGGTGCTTACCCAAGGTTCATGCCTCCTATTGGAAATGAAGCACAGTGGAGACTCTGTTATCTTTATGGTATATGGTTTACAACCCGAGCCTACGATGGAGAGGTTCCCAGCATTACTCTCCAAGAGGGTCTCTCACTCCTCCCATAGGGGCAGCAGCCTTGGATCCAAAACAGAAATCAGCCATGTTCTCTTTCTCCTTTTACGGTCTGTCACAGTTTTTTTCGCTAGCGTATCACTGCCAACTGCAATCCTAAAAAACTAGCACTTTTTGTCTTACTGGCTAAAACCAGGGCCCAGGGTGGGGCTAACTTGGCCCTCCAGCTGTTTGGGGACTACAATTCCCATCATCCCTGACCACTGGTCCTGTTAGCTAGGGATGATGGGAGTTGTAGTCCCAAAACAGCTGGAGGGCCAAGTTTGGCTATGCCTGTGTTAGCCTGTCTGGGACCGAATCTCCCAATGGCCCATCTGACTCAGCCATTATCACATGATTACCTCACGAGGAAACTGCCCTGTGTTATTTCCAACCTTTGCCAGATCCAACAATTTAGGGGTTGGATTAAATTCTAACTCTTTATTGAATTCAGAACAATGTGTAAGGAGGCTGCTGGCCCATTCTTGTGTTGCAGCCCTCCAGACACGCGAAGAAGAGCCTCAGATTGCAGGGTCTGGGTTTTCTTTCGATTGTGTGTTCAGATATGTGTAATTGTCCAGCTTGGAATTTCATTTCTTTTAGGGAAAGGGAAATAGGGGGATTGGCAGCAGATTGATGTTGGATAATTATATCCTAGAGTTTGACAGTTTGTTCTCCAAGGGTACAGAAAGTAAAGTGCAAACCTATTTAATCTGTCCTGCGACAAATTTATTTGCGAGGATGTCAGGGGTGCAGTATCAGAAAGAAAGAAAATGTGCATATAACTCTTTTGGTTTAAATTAATTAGGCAGGATCCCAACATCAGACATGTAGAATTTCATATACTAGTAAATATAGGGTATTAAATAGACTGAAATGCTTGTTTTTCTACAAAGAAGTTTAAGAATTTTCAGGAACACTACTTTGATACAGTGCGAGGTTGTATATCAGAGTTAGGTGATGGCTTCAAAGGACAGCAACCTTCTGCTTTCTGCTCACAGAGCCACATGTGTCTATCGCTGAAGCACTTAAAAAAATAAAAATCTGTGCATTATTATTACAGCAGAACAGTGATAGAATCACAGTGGTGGAAGCACATGCTTTCTGCCTGTCAGCAGGAGCGGAAGAGACCTGCATGACCTCGGTGTGCATGTTAGGCCATAGTTATGGAGGTTTCAATAGCCCTATAGAAATGTCCAGCGTGACCCATTGCTGACACAGACAAATCATTGGGTCTGTGAACACACCCGTAGGCTGCTTCAGTCACTAATGTAGTGTAAGCATGGTGGGATGCTGGCATTAATAGAGAACACTAAACCTATTCATCATCACAAGGTGGACGTATTTTTCAGATGCAGAGTGGTGTACCACTTGATGAAGAGCCAAGGTATTGTACATTCTTTGTGTCTCCCTTTCACTTTTTGCAGGAGGGGGAGAATAGAGTTTAGATAATTTAGCACCCTGAACTCAGAAAATGAGCATTTTGATGTTCCTGAATGACTGGCAATCCACATTTGTTTGGTGAATTAAAACAGGTCAGTAAGGCATAGAAATGGAGAAGTATTTGCTCCCTTGAAAGCAACAGTAGTCTATTGGTACCTTCTCACATTATGGGATGGTAGCCAGTGTGATACAGGTCCTTCTTGTGCTCAGGTAACGTGAGAAGCTCCATGCCAGGGGGGGGGAGGAATCCACCCTGCAACTCCTCCCCACATCAGTGTTGGCCCAACTTCCAGGCCAAGTGAGGCCAAGTGCCATGTTACCCTTAGTGGCTGTGTGCAGAGATAGCATGATGGCATGAGACAAGCAAGAGACTAAAAAGCTGTGCCAGGTAATAGCAGTCTTCAGTTCTGACAACAAACACAAGAGGAGCTACATGAGTGGTGTGAAGTTTGAAGCTGAAGCAAATTTGGTTTGAGAAAGGAATGATAACAGTAAAAGTATGAATGGGTGTGTTTGTGCGTGCAAAAGATGTTGTATAAATTGCCAGTGATCAGAGGATGGCAGGAATACATTCAGTTGGAAGGTTGGATTAGATGATCCCAATTATTATTCGTGATCTTAAATTAGGTACAGGGGTCGAAACCTTTGGTCCTGCCTCATTTACAAATATAATTCTGTTGTTTTCCCCCCACCCATACTGGCCGGAGGCTGCAACAAAGTTGTGCCATTTGTGGAACAGAACTTCACTCCCTCCCCTTCTCTCCTTTTCCCCCTTTCTTGCCCCCACAATTGCCAGATTTGTTAGGTGAGAAGATTTGGCCCTAAGGAGTTAGGGCAGCTTTTCAAATAGCTTCTAAAAATTAGACACATTTCAGTTTGCGTGTTTAAACTCTACTCAAGGGACTTACTGGGTACACCCAAGACTTGATAATATCTGGTATTGGAATAAAAGAATTCAGAACATGCATAGAATAAGATGCCCTATTTTGTCTGAAGGGACTATGATGCTGTTATCTAAACTTGATTATTTGCGAAGGAAAGAGCATTTTGAGGTATAATTAACTTTTACATTGTCAGTGGTCCCAGTGAATTCACTTTCCATGGCCCTGTGTCTCAGAACTACATGGGGGTTCTAGCTAATGTGTATAAGTAACTTTGCATCTGCATGTCTCCTCTCCACAGGCATTTGAGAATTATAATGTTCTGCAGCTTATTGTTTTATTGTACTTTACTTGAAATTGTCAGTGTAATCTTACATATGCTTACTCAGAACAAAGCCTCACTCGAGTTCACTGGGGCTTATTCCCAGGAAAGTTTTTCTTTCTTCAGCAACTGAATCTGCAGCCATCTGATTATCTCCCCCGCCCCTCCACCTCCCCATGCAACAACTGCATTCAGCCTTTTCCAGAGTTCCAGAGTCTTTTATAGCTCAATATATTTTCTACATCATATTTTTTTCACCATTGGCATTTCTTTAACAACTATTAATATGCTTGCATTTCAGTTTTGTTTTGTTTTTTTACATGCAGAAAAACATACAGCGTATTAGGTTACTTGTTAGATCAGGGGTCAGCAAACTTTTTCAGCAGGGGGCCGGTCCACTGTCCCTCAGACCTTGTGGGGGGCCATACTATATTTTGGGAAAAAATATGAACGAATTCCTATGCCCCACAAATAACCCAGAGATGCATTTTAAATAAAAGGACACATTCTACTCATGTAAAAACATGCTGATTCCCGGACCGTCCGCGGGCCGGATTTAGAAGGCAATTGGGCCGCATCCAGCCCCGGGCCTTAGTTTGGGGACCCTGTGTTAGATGCACCCAGGAAATAAATATTATGTAAAGAATGAAACACAAAAACATGAATGAGGAAGCAGCAGTTAAAAGTGCACCATTTTTATAGCACAATGACCTACCACAATTGATTAATGAAAATGGCAGTTCTGGAACATTTACCAAGTTGTTCAGCACTTCATAATCGGCCAGTATTGTTCAGCTGTTGGTCTAAGCTGAAGGCTGGGTTTTTTTGGGTGCATATCAAAGGAGCCAATTTAAACAACTCAGTGCTTGCCAGCCGTTTCTTGCTCTATTGAAAGCTAAACCGCTTCAGCAGTAAGATAAGTACAGTACTAGAATGTATGTGTGCTAGACTTTTGGTGTGTGGTTTTTGGAGGGGGTGTGTGTTTACTGTTGCAGGAGAGCTTTGAAAAGCACAATAGGTCTCCCATAAGGTCTGCATGGTAGGACGACCTAAAAACTATTGGTTGTTACTGTCACTCATAAGACAGCCCACTTCACAAGAATGGTTAGATGTCCCTACTCACTAGTCATATTCTCTGGGTAATCCTATGCATATTTATTTGGAAGCAAGCCCCACAGTTGCAATGTGACTCACAAATAAGTGTACATAGGATTAAAGCCTGAGTTTCTTGCTGGTGGCCGTAAGTATACTATTTCAGTCTTGGTGTTTATACTTCTTTCTTAACAGAAATCTTACTATTTGCATTAAAGCTTCCAGTAATTGAGCAGTCTGACATAAGAATTTGAAGGCCTCAAATTTCAAATAAATGTAAATTCATACTGTTACAATTATGCACTTCATATCCAGACAACCCAAAACCATATCTAGAAAATGATTAACAGAAAAGGCTTCTTTTCAATCTCTTGATTGAAAATGTTAACCCTGCAAGTATTCATTTTGATTAACTGTAACTCATGTACAGATGTATTTTATTTAAAGCATAGCACTGGGGGGAAATAAAAATGTAAACCTCTCTTGCCTTGAAACAAAGTAAGAAGTTTACAGTTCTGCACATAATTACTGTAATTGCACATTGTGTCAAAGAAAATGTCATGTGAAAACATAAAAAGTGTGATTGGTTTATGGGAATGTGTTGTTACAAGATGTTACTTTGGTCAAGTTTAAGAAGCAAACTTGTTTATTGTAATTAATTATACAAGTTGTGTTTTGTTGTAATTTTTTACATTTCTGTAAGCAGAAACTTAAGTTTGAGAATAGATTTATTTTTCACTAAAAAGGTATTGCATTGCTGTTTCAGTCTGAAGAGCTTGTGCTGGGCACAAATCAAAGAGTAATATAAACCAGTGACCTGCTTTTATCATTCTCAAACAAGCTAATTTATCATGATTTGCTTTGGCATGCAAATAAGGGAAATTCCAAAATCTGGTTTGTTCCCCACTACAAATTTGCTTCCTTCTTGTTCTGCCACTCCTTGGACAAGTACCAACTGTTTCTCACAGTTGTCCATCTAGATTAAAGTAATATGGGTCTAAACCTGAATCACATAGGGGTTCTCCAGCATTATCATAATAGCTTCCCCAAATCAAGAAGACAAATATGAGGAAGAAAGGCAGAGCGGGAAACAAAAGAAACATACTTTAGGCCTATTCACCTTACTTGCATGCAACGGGTTTAATGTGTTGAGGAGCTGGCCATATGGCTTCCCTAGATGTCCGCTTTCCTTTGAATGGGCATCTTAAAAGAAACCTCTTTTCAGCTACCTATGCAGAGGGGTTCCATGTGATCCGCACATGTGTAAAATCAGGTTGCCCTGGTCACATGGCACCCTGAGTTGTGAACAGCTGCTCACAAGCAGAGAACTCCATTTCAGACACCCACACTCAACATGCAGGTGCCAGAGGCAAGACTGGTGTGGGGTCACAGGGTCAGGGATGAGGCCAAGAGGGCAGACCCTCCCTGCTTCACCACATGAGTGAATGCATGAATAGGCAGAATGGTAGACTGCCAATTGTTTTCCTGAGACCTCAGGTTCCTCAGCCAGCTTAATCAGGGGCTCCCCTTTGAGATCATCCATGGCCTGCAAGCATGGATAACAGCTGTCCTATCCCAAACAATCTTCCCTTACTGTACAGGGCTGAGGATATAACCTGTTCTAGAGCAGACTCTCTTTTCCTGGTTTAATGACAAGGCTGTACCGGCTGTGCTTGGTGTCCCATGTGAAATCTCAAGCCCAGGCCAGGATAAGGAGAGAAGAGACCTCAAAGGTGCACTAAAATTATCTAGCAAAGGCAGAGGCTAGTTTTCTTGTATTTATTCCAGGTCTTAAAAATCCAGAGGCTTAATTCCACCTGTAACCTACAGGAGCCCAATATCTCACTCTGTTATTCTTCGCTGCACACTTACTCTTCCTAAGTACAGTGGTACCTCGGTTTATGAACACAATTGGTTCCGGAAGTCTGTTCATAAACTGAAGCGTTCATAAACTGAAGCGAACTTTCCCATTGAAAGTAATGGAAAGTGAATCCATTCCAGATGGGTTCGTGGCGTTCGTAAACCGAAAATTCGTAAACTGAGGTGTTTGTAAACCGAGGTTCCACTGTACACATAGTTTCTTAACTTGCAGGTCTAGGATAGCAGACCCTGTTCTTCATAGTTCAGGCTCAGCCCTTGAGCTCTGCCCTACAATCCTTTGCAACATAAATAGGCATGTAGAGAGACAAGTTTGATAGGGAATGGTTTTCTTAAACATAGAAGTTGGAAAAGAACTATGCTAAAGAAAGAGGCTTTCTGTACACAAACCCAAAGCATGGCAGTTGTAGCAAAATCCTTTTTACAAGAGATGGTTAGCATCTACAGCCCGTTGTGCTGCTTCAACAGGGACAACCCTACAATTTGGCAGAGTGCCTCAGATGCTGGAGATCAGCAGTCCCCAGCTGTTTTCTTGAGCCCCTCAGCCATTCCCCTTTGTTGCCATCCACCCCCAATTGGCCTGCTACCTCAGGGTGATGGAGGACACGGTGCTGTTAACCATGTTGCCTCAGTCAGCAAAATGCCTTGGTCTGGCCTTATGCTTCAGAAGGCTCTGCACTTCCAACTCTCCTAAGAATGATTGGTTCAACAAATAGGATCAACTGATCACCTCATCAGGTTCAAAGCTGTTTTTCACCAGACGATTTGAGCTCTGAGTGCTCAGAGGAATGAAAAACAATTGCACTTTTGCCTCGAGGAGGACTTTAGAAACACTTCCATTTTTTATTTCCCCGTTATCCAAATCTGAGGAATGGTGGTTATCCTTAACTGTAGTTTGTTGAAACAAGCAAACTGCTTACCATAGTTCAATAATCTGACTTGTTTCAACAAGCCCTAGTTAAGATGCACTGTAGTTCAGGGCTTGGATAATGCTAAACCATAGAAGCTTTTCATCTCTTCCGCCCAGCCACTCCAAAGGAGCAGTGGCAGATGTAAGCCAAAGGCTCATTCTTTGCTGTGGCTCATTCTTGTAATTTTAAAACATAGTTTGGTGTGTGAATCAGGCCACTGTTTTTTGATGTGTTTATGTAACTCAACTTTTAAAAAATAAAGGCAAGTACTTCCTTTTCTTAGAGTTCTTTATGACAGGAAGGCTATAACACCACAGTTTCATGACATCATTTTCCCCCACACATGAATTTGGTGTGTAGGTTGTTTGTGGGTTTTGTCATCTTCCCCTCCCTCCCCCAAAAAGTTAATAGATTACAAGCAGCAGCAGCAACAAAAATTAATCATAGTTCAGGTTCTGTAAAAGGCTTTGTACTTTATTGGCACAAATAGCCCGCCCGCGTAAGGCAGTAAGATGTAAAAGAGAGGCTTGCACCAGATAGCACACAAAAAAATAGGGGAACTGTCTTAAGGATGGGGGAGTATTTTTTTAAATAAAATATCAGCTGAGGCCAGCAATGAGTAGGAATTCTATACACACAAGAGGGAAAGACATTATCCCATTCTGTTTGCTACCTAGGCCACAGTAATGGTAAGGAAAGGTTGCTATGGCTTCACACTTGTACCAATCTTCTTTCGGACTAGATTAATAAAAGCACTTTTGCTATCTTAAAACTAATCATACTTTTTCTTGTAT